>NC_088225.1:5349431-5616931 GCF_036934945.1 Oncorhynchus masou masou | reverse complement strand
TTTACTCTGGGACTTGGAAGAGAAAATCAATGTGGCCAATAGGATTGTGAAGGGTGTTTGAGAGGGTGCTTCAGTTCGGCTAGTGCCTATCTGAACTCGGCTAGCCCGAACCAAACGAGTGTGCTCTCATACTCTCTTAAAAATGAGAAATAACGGCAATAGTAATGTTTTTCCATTTTGAGATGCCATAGCCAGTATACATTTCCTCAAAATAGTCTGTTATGAACTTGAGTGAAGACCCAAAAGCGGTTTTAACAGAAAACAGAGTTCTTTAATGAAAATACAGGAATGGCATAAATCCTCTTCCAACGTTGTCAGCGGAACAAAAGAACGTTAGTATAGTGCAGGATGCTTCTGCCAGGCAGACTCCGACAGGACAGGACAAGGTGGAAGCAAACGAGACGACAGCTTGCTTCTGGCATCAAAAAACACAAACAAGAATCAGACACTGAAAGTAGCAGGAACAGAGAGAGAAATAGAGACCTAATCAGAGGGGGAAGAGAGAACAGGTGGGGAAAGAGAGAATGAGCTAGTTAGGGGAAATGTAGAACAGCTGAGGAATGAGAGACAGAGAAGGTAACCTAAAAAGACCAGCAGAGAGAGAGAATGAAGAGAAAGGACAGGAACAGACATAACAAGACATGACAGTACCCCCCCCCACTCACCGAGCGCCTCCTGGCGCACTCGAGGAGGAAACCTGGCGGCAACGGAGGAAATCATCGATCAGCGAACGGTCCAGCACGTCCCGAGAGGGAACCCAACTCCTCTCCTCAGGACCGTACCCCTCCCAATCCACTAGGTACTGATGACCACGGCCCCGAGGGCGCATGTCCAAAATCTTACGAACCCTGTAGATGGGTGCGCCCTCGACAAGGATGGGGGGAGGGACGAGCGGGGGCGCGAAGAACGGGCTTAACACAGGAGACATGGAAGACCGGGTGAACGCGACGAAGATAGCGCGGGAGAAGAAGTCGCACTGCGACAGGATTAATGACCTGGGAAATACGGAACGGACCAATGAACCGCGGGGCCAACTTGCGAGAAGCTGTCTTAAGGGGAAGGTTCTGAGTGGAGAGCCATACTCTCTGACCGCAACAATATCTAGGACTCTTGGTCCTACGCTTATTAGCGGCCCTCACAGTCTGCGCCCTATTACGGCAAAGTGCCGACCTGACCCCCTTCCAGGTGCGCTCGCAACGCTGGACAAAAGCCTGAGCGGAGGGGACGCAGGACTCGGCGAGCTGAGATGAGAACAGCGGAGGCTGGTACCCGAGGCTACACTGAAAAGGGGATAGACCGGTAGCAGACGAGGGAAGCGAGTTGTGGGCGTACTCTGCCCAGGGGAGCTGTTCTGACCAAGACGCAGGGTTACGAAAAGAAAGACTGCGTAAAATGCGACCAACAGTCTGATTGGCCCGTTCGGCTTGACCGTTAGACTGGGGATGAAAGCCGGACGAGAGACTGACGGAAGCCCCAATCAAACGGCAAAACTCCCTCCAAAATTGAGACGTGAACTGCGGACCTCTGTCGGAAACGACGTCAGACGGAAGGCCATGAATTCGGAAAACATTCTCGATAATGATCTGAGCCGTCTCCTTAGCAGAAGGGAGCTTATCGAGAGGAATGAAATGAGCCGCCTTAGAGAATCTATCGACAACCGTAAGAATAACTGTCTTCCCCGCTGATGAAGGCAGTCCGGTGATAAAATCTAAAGCGATGTGAGACCACGGTCGAGAGGGAATGGGAAGCGGTCTGAGACGGCCGGCAGGAGGAGAGTTCCCAGATTTAGTCTGCGCGCAGACCGAACAAGCGGCGACAAATCGACGCGCGTCACGTTCCCGAGTGGGCCACCAGAAACGCTGGCGAATGGAAGCGAGCGTACCCCGAACGCCGGGGTGGCCGGCTAACTTGGCAGAGTGGGCCCACTGAAGAACGGCCGGACGAGTAGGAACGGGAACGAACAGAAGGTTCCTAGGACAAGCTCGCGGCGACGGAGTGTGAGCGAGTGCTTGCTTTACCTGCCTCTCAATTCCCCAGACAGTCAACCCGACAACACGCCCCTCAGGGAGAATCCCATCGGGGTCGGTGGAGACCTCAGAAGAACTGAAGAGACGAGATAAAGCATCAGGCTTGGTGTTTTTGAGCCCGGACGATAAGAAATAACAAACTCGAAACGAGCGAAAAACAGAGCCCAACGAGCCTGACGCGCATTAAGTCGTTTGGCTGAACGGATGTACTCAAGGTTCCTATGGTCAGTCCAAACGACAAAAGGAACGGTCGCCCCCTCCAACCACTGTCGCCATTCGCCTAGGGCTAAGCGGATGGCGAGCAGTTCGCGATTACCAACATCATAGTTACGTTCTGACGGCGATAAGCGATGAGAGAAAAACGCGCAAGGATGGACCTTGCCGTCAGAGAGAGAGCGTTGAGAAAGAATGGCTCCCACGCCCACCTCTGACGCGTCAACCTCAACAACAAACTGTCTAGAGATGTCAGGTGTAACAAGAATAGGTGCGGATGTAAAACGATTCTTAAGAAGATCAAAAGCTCCCTGGGCGGAAACGGACCACTTAAAGCACGTCTTAACAGAAGTAAGGGCTGTGAGAGGAGCTGCCACCTGACCGAAATTACGGATGAAACGACGGTAGAAATTAGCGAAGCCCAGAAAGCGCTGCAGCTCGACGCGTGACTTAGGAACGGGCCAATCAATGACAGCCTGGACCTTAGCGGGATCCATCTTAATGCCCTCAGCGGAAATAACGGAACCGAGAAAAGGGACAGAGGCGGCATGAAAAGTGCACTTCTCAGCCTTCACATAAAGACAGTTCTCCAAAAGGCGCTGGAGGACGCGTCGCACGTGCTGAACATGAATCGAGAGAGATGGTGAAAAAATCAGGATATCATCCATGTAAACGAAAACAAAAATGTTCAGCATGTCTCTCAGGACGTCGTTAACTAGTGCCTGAAAGACAGCTGGAGCGTTAACGAGGCCGAAAGGAAGAACCCGGTATTCAAAGTGCCCTAACGGAGTGTTAAGCGCCGTCTTCCACTCGTCCCCCTCCCTGATGCGCACGAGATGGTAGGCGTTACGAAGGTCCAATTTGGTGAAAAACCTGGCTCCCTGCAGGATCTCGAAGGCTGAAGACATAAGAGGAAGCGGATAACGATTCTTAACTGTTATGTCATTCAGCCCTCGATAATCCACGCATGGGCGCAGGGACCCGTCCTTCTTCTGAACAAAAAGAACCCCGCGCCGGCGGGGGAGGAGGAGGAGACTATGGTACCGGCGTCGAGCGAAACCGACAAATAATCCTCGAGAGCCTTACGTTCGGGAGCCGACAGAGAGTATAATCTACCCCGGGGGAGTAGTTCCCGGAAGGAGATCAATACTACAGTCATACGACCGGTGTGGAGGGAGAGAAGTGGCCTTGGAACGACTGAACACCGTGCGCAGATCGTGATACTCCTCCGGCACCCCTGTCAAATCGCCAGGCTCCTCCTGTGAAGAAGAGACAGAGGAAACAGGAGGGATAGCAGACATTAAACAGGTTACATGACAAGAAACATTCCAGGATAGGATAGTATTACTAGACCAATTAATAGAAGGGTTATGGCGCACTAGCCAGGGATGACCCAAAACAACAGGTGTAAAAGGTGAACGAAAAATTAAAAAAGAAATGGTTTCGCTATGATTACCAGAGACAGTGAGGGTTAAAGGCAGCGTCTCACGCTGAATCTTGGGGAGAGAACTACCATCTAAAGCGAACAAGGCCCTGGGCTCCCCTAACTGTCTGAGAGGAATGTCATGTTCCCGAGCCCAGGTCTCGTCCATAAAACAGCCCTCCGCCCCAGAGTCTATCAAGGCACTGCAGGAAGCAGATGAACCGGGCCAGCGGAGATGGACCGGAAAGGTAGTGCGTGATCCAGAAGGAGAGGCCTGAGTAGTTGCGCTCACCAGTAGCCCTCCTCTTACTGATGAGCTCTGGCTTTTACTGGACATGAGGTGACAAAATGACCAGCGGAGCCGCAGTAGAGACAGAGGCGATTGGTGATTCTCCGTTCCCTCTCCTTGGCCGAGATGCGAATACCCCCCAGCTGCATAGGCTCAGCATCCGAGCCGGCGGAGGTGGGTGGCAGTGATGCGGCAGGTGGCAGTGATGTGGAGAGGGGAGCAACGGAGAACGTGAGCTCCTTTCCACGAGCTCGGCGACGAAGATCAAACCGTCGCTCTATGCGAATAGCGAGAGCTATTAAGGAGTCCAGACTGGAAGGAACCTCCCGGGAGAGGATCTCATCCTTAACCTCGACGTGGAGACCCTCCAGAAAACGAGCGAGCAAAGCCGGCTCGTTCCAGTCACTAGAGGCAGCGAGAGTGCGAAACTCAATAGAATAATCCGTTATGGATCTATTCCCCTGACATAGGGAAGACAGGGCCCTGGAAGCCTCCTCGCCAAAAACAGAACGGTCAAAAACCCGTATCATCTCCTCCTTAAAGTCCTGATACTGGTTAATACACTCAGCCCTCGCCTCCCAGACTGCCGTGCCCCACTCACGCGCCCGTCCGGTAAGGAGAGAAATGACGTAGGCGATGCGGGCTGCGCTCCTGGAGTAAGTGTTGGGCTGGAGAGAGAACACCACATCACACTGAGTGAGGAATGAGCGGCACTCAGTGGGCTCCCCAGAGTAACACGGCGGGTTGTTGATCCTGGGCTCCGGAGACTCGGAAACCCTGGAAGTGGGCGGTGGATCGAGGTGGAGTTGGTGAACCCGTCTTGTGAGGTCGGAGACTTGGACGGCCAGGGTCTCAACGGCATGTTGAGCAGCAGACAATTCCTCCTCGTGTCTGCCTAGCATCGCTCCCTGGATCTCGACGGCGGAGTGAAAAGGGTCCGGAGCCGCTGGGTCCATTCTTGGTCTGATTCTTCTGTTATGAACTTGAGTGAAGACCCAAAAGCGGTTTTAACAGAAAACAGAGTTCTTTAATGAAAATACAGGAATGGCATAAATCCTCTTCCAACGTTGTCAGCGGAACAAAAGAACGTTAGTATAGTGCAGGATGCTTCTGCCAGGCAGACTCCGACAGGACAGGACAAGGTGGAAGCAAACGAGACGACAGCTTGCTTCTGGCATCAAAAAACACAAACAAGAATCAGACACTGAAAGTAGCAGGAACAGAGAGAGAAATAGAGACCTAATCAGAGGGGGAAGAGAGAACAGGTGGGGAAAGAGAGAATGAGCTAGTTAGGGTAAATGTAGAACAGCTGAGGAATGAGAGACAGAGAAGGTAACCTAAAAAGACCAGCAGAGAGAGAGAATGAAGAGAAAGGACAGGAACAGACATAACAAGACATGACATAGTCTGAATTATTAGAGAAATATGTCATTCATTTAGACGTTTTTGCCAAAGAGGTCTTAGTTGCACAATTTTACATCTAACTAAGATGTTTGGTGCAGTATTTTTCAATGGAAAAATTTGCATGAAAACGAGTAATTTCTCTTTGAATGACAACAAAGACTTTATGAAAGAATATCTACTGTTAAACAATCACAGATGAAGGTGTTTAGATTCCGGCTCCGAACTTCGGCTTGCCTCCAGAAAAACTGTTCTGTGCCTGAACTGCCAAAAAAACCCTCACCGGAATCCAAAACGTCACCAAATGTCGCCATAATATATGCGTGTGTGTGTGTGTGTGTGTGTGTGTGTGTGTGTGTGTGTGTGTGTGTGTGTGTGTGTGTGTGTGTGTGTGTGTGTGTGTGTGTGTGTGTGTGTGTGTGTGTGTGTGTGTGTGTGTGTGTGTGTGTGTGTGTGTGTGTGTGTGCGCAGTCGATGCATTTGTTTATATTGACTGAGCCTTCAGGACCTTCAGTTGATATTTGAAGAGAGAGATAGCGAGAGAGAAACAGAGAGATTGAATCTACCCTGTGTTAGTCTAGTTTGGCCCTCGGGGTTAATAACAAAGGCTGATAGTATAGCTGAAATGCCACAAAGCTAACACATGAAATGTATTGGTAAATGCTCTTTCCAATGCACTGCCTTCAAACGCTTCATGGTCATTTGTAGATAAATGACAAAACAGAAAGGAGCAAATTCTCCATGTTAGCCTCAAATGAGAACAACCATTATTTTGATGTCACTTTTCACTCACAAATGTATTGCTTGCAATGCTACTTTTACAATCTGTTTCCCTAATCTATAAACACGTTCTGCAATATGAAGCGTTTGAAGTCAGTATATTGGAATGAGCATTTTCTTATTAATTTCATGAATTAGCATTTCAGCTATACTATCAGCATTTGTTTTTAACCCAAAGGGACAAACTAGATGTCTCTGAACATAATGTTTCCTGTGAGAGAATACAGTGGTATGTTTAAACCTCTCTGGGGTAGGGGGCAGTATTTTGACATCCGGATGAAAAGCGTACCCAAAGTAAACTGCCTGTAAACTGCTTGTATTCTGAAAACGAGGGAGTAAGATGGACCCTGGGAAGTGGACCCTGGGAAGTCCCAGAGCTGTTTTCTGCGCGCGACCAAGAGCGGCTGCCTTTCTTGTTTTTCTTTTATATAGACGAAGCTATTGTCCGGTTGAAATATTATTGATTATTATGACTAAAAACAACCTTAAGATTGATTATAAACATCGCTTGACATGTTTCTACGAACTTTACTGATACTTTTTGGATTTTTCGGCTGCATGTTGTGACTGCCTTTGAGCCAATGGATTACTGAACAAAACGTGCCAACAAAACAGAGGTTTTTGGATATGAAGAGGGACTTTACTAACATTTATTGTGTAACTGGGAGTCTTGCGAGTGCAACGATATGAAGATCATCAAAGGTAAGTGATTCATTTTATTGCTATTTCTGACTTTTGTTACTCCTCTACTTGGCTGGTAACTGTTTGTAATGTTTTGTGTGCTGGGCGCTGTCCTCAGATAATCGCATGGTATGCTTTCGCCGTAAAGCCTTTTTGAAATCTGACACAACGGTTGGATTAACAAGAAGTTAATCTTTAAGCCGATGTATCACACTTGTATGTTTTATTAATTTGTATTATGAGTATTTCTGTTTTTTAATTTTGCGCTCTGCAATTCCACCGGATGTTGAGGTTTTAAGTGAAGTGAAGTGGCCTATGGGTCACTGAACGTCATACTGCAGTGATCAACTGTAGACCTCGGTGGCTTTGTTCAGGCACTGAGCTCTTCACTCTTCCCTTACCACCCAGTGTAATGTTCAGTGACTGACCACTGCCTCCTCTCCTTCCTCTCCCCAGATCTGCTGCCTGCTGACCTGGAGCGGGTGGTGAATTGTGAGGCTGTGAAGCTGGGTGAGAGCCCTGGCAGCAGCAGCTCTGTGATGCTGACTCCTGTATCTGAGGTGTCCTCCATGGAGCTGGCCACCCTGTCCCCCAGGCCCCAGGGAGAGGTGTCCCCCTCCTCCCAGGCCTCAGAGAGCGGAGCCTCAGATACCAGTGGCCCAGAGGCCCCTGGAACAGCCCTGGAGTCAGGCAGCCAGCCGGACACCTCCAGAACAGAGGGGGGTGAGGAGGTCAAGGACCCCAAGAGGATCAAGCCACACCTCCACTGTCCCGTGTGCAAGGTCACTGTCAACTCTACATCCCAGCTGGAGGCACACAACAGTGGTACGAACACTACAGTCTCTGGCGGAGCACACCCTGCAACCCCCTCGGATAGCATAGGAACACGTCATATGCCATGATTAATTTATTTTTATTACAGGCCAATAGCTTTAAAACTGAGAAGAAAAAAAGTCTACAAAAAATGTGTAGAATAGCAGGAAATTAGCTATAAAATTTTCTCTCTCTGCCCCAATGGCAAATATATACAGTGGGGAGTACAAGTATTTGATATACTGCCGATTTTGCAGGTTTTTCTACTACTTTTCCTAATGTTTTATCATAGATACACTTCAACTGTGAGAGACTAAAACAAAAATCCAGAAAATCACATTGTATGATTTTAAAGTAATTAATTTGCATTTTATTGCATGACATAAGTATTTGATCACCTACCAACCAGTAAGAATTCCGGCTCTCACAGACCTGTTAGTTTTTCTTTAAGAAGCCCTCCTGTTCTCCACTCATTACCTGTGTTAACTGCACCTGTTTGAACTCGTAACCTGTATAAAAGACACCTGTCCACACACTCAATCAAACAGACTCCAACCTCTCCACAATGGCCAAAACCAGAGGTGTGTGTAAGGACATCAGGGATAAAATTGTAGACCTGCACAAGGCTGGGATGGGCTGCAGGACAATAGGCAAGCAGCTTGGTGAGAAGGAAACAACTGTTGGCGCAATTATAAGAAAATGGAAGAATTTCAAGATGACGATCAATCACCCTCGGTCTGGGGCTCCATGCAAGATCTCACCTCTTGGGGCATCAATGATCATGGGGAAGGTGAGGGATCAGCCCAGAACTAGACGGCAGGACCTGGTCAATGACCTGAAGAGAGCTGGGACCACAGTCCCAAAGAAAACCATTAGTAACACACTACGCCGTCATGGATTAAAATCCTGCAGCACACGCAAGGTCCCCCTGCTCAAGCCAGCGCATGTCCATTCCTGTCTGAAGTTTGCCAATGACCATCTGGATGATCCAGAAGAGGAATGGAAGAAGGTCATGTGGTCTGATGGGACAAAGATATAGCCTTTTGGTCTAAACTCCACTCGCCGTGTTTGGAGGAAGAAGAAAGATGAGTACAACCCCAAGAACACCATCCCAACCGTGAAGCATGGAGGTGGAAACATCATTCTTTGGGGATGCTTTTCTGCAAAGGGGAAAGGACGACTGCACCGTATTGAGGGAAGGATGGATGGGGCCATGTATCGCGAGATCTTGGCCAACAACCTCCTTCCCTCAGTAAGAGCATTGAAGATGGGTCGTGGCTGGGTCTTCCTGCATGACAACGACCCGAAACACACAGCCAGGGCAACTAAGGAGTGGCTCCGTAAGATGCATCTCAAGGTCCTGGAGTGGCCTAGCCAGTCTCCAGACCTGAACCCAATAGAACATTTTGGAGGAAGCTGAAAGTACGTATTGCCCAGCGACGGCCCCGAAACCTGAAGGATCTGGAGAAGGTCTGTATGGAGGAGTGGGCCAAAATCCCTGCTGCAGTGTGTGCAAACCTGGTCAAGAACTACAGGAAACGTATGATCTCTGTAATTGCAAACAAAGGTTTATGTACCAAATATTAAGTTCTGCTTTTCTGATGTATCAAATACTTATGTCATGCAAAAAATGCAAAATAATTACTTAAAAATCATACTATGTGATTTTCTGGATTTTTGTTTTAGATTGCTTCTCTCGCAGTTGAAGTGTACCTATGATAAAAATGACAGACATCTACATGCTTTGTAAGTAGGAAAACCTGCAAAATCGACAGTGTATCAAATACTTGATCTCCCCACTGTATATACTGTACCTGCTCCAGAGTGTGTCTGACATTCTCTTCCTCCCAATCCACTCCTCCAGGTACGAAGCACAAGCAGATGCTGGAGGGCCAGAGCATCCAGCCGCGGCGCCGGGGGAAGATGGCGGGGGCTGGGGGGCGCTCGGCCTGCAAGAGCAAGCGCCTGGGCACCAAGGGGAGCGTGGGGGTGCCCAGCAAGAACTTCCACTGCGAGGTGTGTGAGATCTATGTCAACTCGGAGACCCAGCTCAGCCAGGTGAGGAGGCTAGGGGTCGAGGGGATGGTGGCAGGGGAGGGCTGGGGGTTGCACAGGGTGTGGAGGGTTCAGCAATGGGGAGAGAAGTGAAACAGCTGGGGTATAATTTCGTATGTTGACTGGAGGTGATTGGACTGGACAAGATCTGGTTTCATGTTCTCTCACAGAGGCCATTGAGCCACTAGTCTATGTGGAGATCTGACACACTGGGTCTCTTTCCACCTCCACTAAACGTGTCCTAACAGTGTTCTGAATTGATGGAGCTCAAAATGACCCGAAATAAACTGGAAAGAGTAGAAGATATTGTGAATGTAACCATGGGGTATGGGAGATAGACAGGGATGACCGTCTGGGCTACTCAGGACTCCTGGCGCTGTTTGCGTGACATGAAAGGTGAGAAGAGGAAAGAGAGGGGGGTTGTGGGTAATATTGCACATCCTGAGAGGTGCTTGATAGAGAGTGCTAACCGAATAAGACTCTCATCCAAATGTCTCTGGTCCTGCAGTGTTTTTGGCTCTGTGTGGGGTTATTAGTTATTTTCATGTATCCTTTATTTAACCAGAGAAGGTCACATTGAGATTTAAATCTCTTTTTCAAGTGTATCCTGTCACATGATGAATACGTTTTTATTTGACATGAGCAGACAGATAGATGAGGTCACTCTACAATAGACTTTGAAGGGACAGACTATAGAACTACCTCTTCAAACAAACTTAACACTTGATTTCTTGGTTGGACTAATTATTTTCAGGGTCTTTTTCCACATTTTGTTACATTACAGCCTTATTTTAAAATGTATTCAATTGTTTTTTAGCAAATGTATAAAAAAAACAAATAAACTCAAATATTAAATTTACGTAAGTATTCAGACCTTTTACTCAGTACTTTGTTGAAGCACCTTTAGCAGTGATTACAGCCTTGAGTCTTCTTGTGTATGACGCTACAAGCTTGGAACATCTATATTTGGGGAGTTTCTCCCATTCTTCTCTGAAGATCCTCTCAAGCTCTGTCTGGTTGGGTGGGGAGCGTTGCATTTTCTGGTCTCTCCAGAGATGTTCGATCGGGTTCAAGTCCGGGCTCTCGCTGGGCCCCTCAAGGACATTCAGAGACTTGTTCCGAAGTCCTTTAGGTGCCTTTTGGCAAACTACAAGCGGGCTGTCATATGCATTTTACTGAGGAGTGGCCACTCTACCATCAAGGCCTGATTGGTGGAGTGCTGCAGAGATGGTTATCCTTCTAGAAGGTTCTTCCATCTACACAGAGGAACTCTGGAGCTCTGCCATCGAGTTCTTGGTCACCTCCCTTACCGAGGCCCTTCTCCTCCGATTTTCAATAAATTAGCAAACATTTCTAAAAACCTGTTTTTGCTTTGTCATTATGGGGTGTTGTGTGTAGATTGATCAGGGGAAAAAATATTTGATCCATTTTAGAATAAGGCTGTAATGTAACAAAATGTGGAAAAGGGGAAGGGGTCTGAATACTTTCCGACTGGACTGTACCCATGACATCACTACCTCAGCCCTCCCGTTTTTAAAGGTAGCACAGGACTCGTGATGTAATAACAAATGTATTAAATGCTCGTTGCACATGTTACAGTAGAAGGTTTACAACTCCTGGGGTGATGCTAGCAGTGGAAATGTGCGTTTGAATTCACCTGGCACAGCGGCAGCGACTGCATTTTTATTACAATAAAGCCATTTTGGAAAAAGCATCGTATGATCATTTTACAGTTTTATGCTGTGATTGTTTTCCCACACTAAGCAGATGTATATCAGATGGTATGGTGATTCACTCAGAACGGTCTATTTGAGCCTGTAAGAGCTGTTTGCGGTATGTTATTGCAGGATATTGACGTGTTTATGGTGTGGTAATCTCGCCTCATGGACCTCTTGAACCTCTTTTCTAGGCTGTTTCGGGTAATTGTTTCCCTGGTGATGTTTATTAAGTTGTACATGTAATCGTATGATGGGATGGTTCTGGAAGGTTTTGCAGCTCTCTCAGACCAGCTGGTCATGGAAAAGATACAGTATATATGTGGGCATGTGTAGCAACCTTGCCTACAACAAGCCTTAGTAGTGTATTCCAATGGCACTGTTAAAACCTCCTCTGATGAACTAGGATTAGCCAGTTGATAGTGGAATAGCGGAGAGAGAAATAGACATGCATACTGTAGATAGAGGGAAGTAGTGGTTCTCTTTGTGGTTTTTGTGTCCTCTAAATATTGTACACTGAGTGTACAAAACCTTAAGAATGCCTGCTCTTTCCATGACAGACTGACCAGGTGAAAGCTATGATCCCTTATTGATGTCACTTGTTAAATCCACATCCAATCGTTGTAGATGAAGGGGAGGAGACATGTTAAAAATAAAAGATTTTTAAGCCTTGAGACAATTGAGTATAGACTGTGTGTGTGCCATTCAGAGGGCGAATGGGCAAGACAAAAGATTGAAGTGCTTTTGAACGGGGTATGGTAGTAGGTGCCAGGCACACCGGTTTGAGTGTGTCAAGAACTTCAATGTTGCTGGGTTTTTCACGCTCAACAATTTCCTGTGTGTAACAAGAATGGTCCACCACCCAAAGGACATCCAGCCAACTTGACATAACTGTGGGAAGCATTGGAGTCAAAATGGGCTAACATCCCTGTGGAACGCTTTATACACATTCTAAAGTCCATGCCCTGACAAATAGAGTCTGTTCTGAGGGCAAGGGGGAGGGGGGGCTTAATATTAGGATGGTGTTCCTAATGTTTTGTTCACTCGGTGTAGATCAGGCATGGTCTATTAGATAAATCCAACCATATAAACTAGATTAGCAGACTAATGTTTCTCCTCTGATCTCCTCAGCACATGAACAGCAGGAGACACAAGGACCGTCTGGCAGGAAAGCCCCCCAAACCCAAGTTCAGCCCCCACAACAAGAGCCAGCCCACCTCCAGCTTATCGGTGAGACACGGGACACACACAGATACACACACACACACACACACACACACACGCTCCATTGCATGTGGTTGGAGGTTAATTAAAGTTTGAGACCCATAAATTTGGAAAATCGTCTTAGAAAATAATGGCCAATATTGTTCAATCTCTGAATAAAATGTATATTTATCTCCTGAATTGACTGAACTTTAATGAAATTGTCCCCAACCCTGCACACACACACGCACCTCATTGCTCCTTCCTATGTGGTTGTCTCTCCAGTGAAGCAGCATGCCTGCCTGTGTGCCCATGCTGTCAGAGAGGTTAAGGACATTGCTTTGTGGTAGTGAATGGGTCCCATGTTCCTGAGTCATCCAAGGCTGAAATACCCCCAGCACTGCCCTTACTGACAAAGCCTGCAGCCTGAATCAGCACTCTGTATTAATCACTTTTGTACTCCTGCTATGTGCGCCCCTCCCCTCGGACTTCTCCTTCTCCCCATCTCCTCCGCTCCACCCCACCTCCACATCGCTATTTCTCCCTCCTCTGCATCTCCTCCACCGCCCCCTCTTCCCATCCTCCCCCGCCCCCCTGCAGAATGTGAGATGGGCTGGGTATGCAGGCGGGGCCGTGTCTGCCATGAAGAAAATGTTCAGCCAGTACAACCTCACCTCTCTCTCTACTCAGGTGAGTGGCAGGGCCCAGGGCAGGCAGGGACAGGGGAGAAGGGGGCTGTCAGGGCTACAGTTGGCATAACCACTGGAACTGGCTAGGTGCGGAGGATTGAACAGCACCAGAAACGAATGCTCTAATGTAAACTTTGTAAAGGGTTTGGAGTTTAAGCATGTCTGTGTGTCGGTGGTTCTGTCTTTTGTCTTGACCGTGTGAGAGTGTTCATAAGGCAAGTCCCCAAGAGGGTAGTTGTGGTGAGGGAAAGGATATTAGTATGGAGAAATGTACGAGCATGTTAATCCAAGGTAACGATGTGTGCTAAAAGAGCAATGTTCCCTGTTTGCTGAGCAAATGTGTGCTCAACTTTGAGTGAATGTGTGCGCTTCAAGAAATGACATGCGCTCTCCGTCTCTGCTCCCCTCTCTACTTTCCTTCCCTCCTTCGCTCTCTCCTCCTCTCCTTCAGACCAAACTGGCCTTCCAGAAGCAGCTGACCAAGAGCCTGACCACTGGCTTCCTGCCTAGCCCCCTCACCCAGCCCACCTTGTGCACCATGGCAACCAATCCTCTGGCTCTGCGCCACCCGGTGGGCACCACCTTCTTTCAGACGCCCTTCCTGAGCCCCACCTTGTTCCGGCCCGCCCCGGGGCCCCTGAGGGCCACGCACCCCTCCATCATCTTCTCCCCTTATTAATGACACAGTACAGCCCCCCTGTCCCTCTGTCCCCCTCTACCAACCCTCTTGCCCCGCCTCCATTACTGTGACTCACATGACGAGGGCCATGCCACGCACAAACTATGCAGACCACAGGAGCCAGGATGGAGAGAACAGAGAGAACGAGGCTAACAACTGCTCCTGCCGGGGAGGACACACCCCCAAGACCCCGCCTCTCCACCACGCCCCATCTGTCTGCTCCTTCTCCTGTGGTTGGTGGCCTGAGGAACAGGACACATCTCCAGGGACATACTGGTGCAGTCAGGAGGCCTCTCTCTTTACACAGCCATTTCATTGGTCGATTTGGTTTGGATTCTTAATATTATTGTGTAATTTATTAGAGAACAAAAATAGATGTATCTGTTTAGTGTGGTTGCCACAAATAAGGTCCCTTTACGTCATTGTTTCTATTATTGGTTGGCTTGCTTTTTGTTGTTGTGAGTGGATATTGGGGATGCTAGCAGGTGAGCCCAATGCTCTCTGAGCTTGCGACTGTCTTCAGCCATATGTGGACCTGCAGCTCTGCAGACTTACGGACCCAAGTCTATGAGTGGGATCTGTCAGAACTATATGAACTCATATTTTTCCACCAACACCCTTCCACCAAGCCCCTATCTCCCAAACCCTGTTACTGGGCTCTTGTCATTGGAACCCAGAGCTCTAAATTGATGTGCAGAATAGATGCTGAAGCCCTTTCTCTCTCTCTCTCTCTCTCTCTCTCTCTCTCTCTCTCTCTCTCTCTCTCTCTCTCTCTCTCTTTTTTTTTTTCTCTTTCTCTCACTCTCTTTGAGTCACAGCCCAACATGGCCTTTCATAATTCATTTTTTACCCTGCATTCTCAGAATTAAGCACTCATTAAGGTCCTGAAAAGGTCAGCTTGTCAACTTGATTTTGTCTCAAGTTGCAGATCTGCCTCATTAAAGATCTTTGCTCCGTAGCAGTGCTGGTGCATTGGTTCTGACTATCTCTATTTCTCCCGTTGCGGAACGGGCAGCACAAAATCATTTTTAAAAGCCTGGCTGTCTTATATTGTAATCTGCCATGGTTCCCTGTATCCCAGTGATTTTATAGTGCTTGATCCCCCAATTGTACTCCCTGAGCCATAGTCCTTAATTTTCTCTTGAGCTATCTCAGCAGGAGCTGATGGGTAGCAGTGAATGACAATTTCCCCTTGCTAAAAAAAAAACACTAAGGGGTGGATATGACTTGATGGGTTTACAATCCTCAATTAAAGGTTTCCACTGTGCAGAGAGAGATGTGTGGATGATGGGGGTGTGAGAACACATTTCCCAGATCACTGATTGGATCATCAGGAATGGAGGGAAAGAAACAAAGCACAGTGCCATGGCAACCACATTAAAAGCACCTTAAACAGATTTACTTATGAAAGCAATGAAAATATGTTCTAGTTTTTTTGTTGTTAT
Source organism: Oncorhynchus masou masou (assembly GCF_036934945.1). Lineage (NCBI taxonomy): Eukaryota > Metazoa > Chordata > Actinopteri > Salmoniformes > Salmonidae > Oncorhynchus > Oncorhynchus masou. The sequence goes on along the minus strand of NC_088225.1, from coordinate 5,601,518 downwards.
TCCTGGTGTGATTTTTCATGAACTCATGCCAGTTTGATTGAGCATTTTTCAAGCACACAAACAATCAACTTGTAACGATTCAATTGTATTGTTGTCATTATCCATGAGACAGGTCTGAATCTAAATCTCAGATCTAGTTACATTTTTAAAGCAATACGTTCAATCAATGTGTCTATGTTTCGAACGGTTATACAGTAGGAGAATATAGGATGTGGGGAGGTGGCTTTGTCTGATTCTGAACAATGTATCTGTGCCTCTACAGAGATGCTCTACAGCCTACCGGACTGTATTTGAAAGGCAAATTCCAAGTGGCCAGTGCTAAGAGTCATTTGAACTGATGGGTTGTTGTGATGCGATTTCCCTTGATGGTCAATCTCATGCTCATGTTGTGACTGTGGGTTGAGCTAAGCTATAAATAGCAGCTCTCATACTGTGGGGTGGATGTTTCAGCCCTCTCTCTGTGTTGACATTGCTGGGCTTTCACCTTACAGAGGAGCAGGACACAGCTATTATATGGATTACACAGAACAGCCAGTGTTATTGATGTCTCAAGCGCAGTAGAACACACAATCATATTCCCATGCCCATCTCTCCTAAACAAGTAGACCCACCTTGAAACGAACACTCAATAGCTCCCACCAGACCAGACCCAATACTTGGGGCTCCTGATTTATCCCAACACCAACTCTCTTTGCTGGTTTATTACCAAACCCAACACTTACACCCAACCAGTCTACTTTAGCAACAGCAAAATGGGGGAAATCCTATGCAGTTGTTGTTCCCTTCAGTTCAGTCAGTGCAATAGTATTTCCATGTGTGTGACGCAGCAGCGCCACCTGCAGTGAAGACCATGTTATTGCCCTTCTAGATCAAACCCAGCACTGTCTCTCCTCCATCTTTTCGAATCTCTTTGATTCTGTACATGTTTCTGAGGCCTTTGTCTTTGGGAATATGAAACCAAGCCGTCAGGGCTCTTTGCCATACCAATGTGATTCTCTCCAGTCACAGTAAGTTACTCAGTGAACCAGCCAGCCTATTGATCTCCAGTGTTCTGTCTGTCTGTCTGTCTGTCTGTCTGTCTGTCTGTCTGTCTTTACATGGGAACTCTATGGTATTCAGACATTTAAGGACATTTTTAATAAATAAATGCATATAGAGAAGGCAAATTATCTATGTAGAAAATATAGAGTAAATATAGACATTTTATCAAAGTTGCTATTGTTATCTTTATCTTGATGAAACGCTATCTTAGCTGAGGGTAGACTGTTGATGTAGGCTACAGCAGACACACGCTGTACATGGAGAGGAGAAATACTTTGCTTGTTTTTTCTGTTTGTTTTATTTACATGGTTTTACTGTGCTTGTTTTTTAACCTACAAAAGAGACAAATGTTGAATCAAAAGTTGGTTGAGTGATTTTTCTTTTTCTTGTTCAAATTTGAACTGAATTACGGAATTGAATTATTGACGTCACACAATAGATGTGGAACAAAAAATGCCTTTCAGTTGTAATTATCCAGTATATCCCAAGAGTGTCAACCGCTGGACAGTTTCTGGCTTTCTCAGGGCTTACAGTTTCAGCTACATTAATACCATACAATCATCCACACAATCAGAGCCTCTCAAACGTCATCGCCCTAGAGACGGGTCATACACTGTACTTGTGGGTGACGTGAAATAATAGCCATACAGAACAGGATTAAAGAAGTTTTGATGTGAGATGTCCACACACGGAATATGACGGTCATATAGGAGGACATTGTGGTGTGTCCTTGTCTCTCTTTTTCACTCCTCCGTCCCTGTGCACAGCCAGGGGAACCATGGATAGACCAGCCCAGATACAGAGCTCAGTCCTGGGTATAATAAGGGATCTGACACCATGGATAAAACAAAGCACTAGGATCACATTCTCTTCAATTGCAGTGTGGTGAAATGTCAATTATCTATCAGTCTACCAGTGACCTATTTAAAAGAACATATGCTGTATGTAATGGCAGGCTATGAAACTGCAAGGCAGCCATGTTGACTGAGGCTATTGCCAGTGAGGTGGGAGGAGCTGGCGTTTCTCAAAACTTGAGTTTCCTTGGTATAGGATCTGCATATCACTGATGTCAAAGCACAGCTTTCATTTCCCCCTATTTTAGAAATTAGTTTTCACAGCAGGCATTCTACACTGCAAAGATAATTGCATGAAGGTGAATGGAGGAAGGTGTCTGCCCCCATCCGAGTCCTGCCTGATTAGCTCTGTTTATACCTGGTTCCAACCTGCTGCCTTTGTCCTGATCTTGTTCACATTCTGATTGTGCCCACATTTTTAGACCAGTGTAGACAATTAAAAGACGCATTGTGATCCGATCTTATAAGTGTAAACAGACAAGATCAGGATGAAGGTTACATGTTAACAGCAGGTATAAACAGGGCTATTGACAGAGAAAGGAGTGGCAAGCTGAGGATCAACAGTCTGAATGATATTCGGGATTATCTGCATAGTATTCACACCCAGGTGGTTTCAGTGGGCAGAACATCATAACATCATACTCTGGAGCGGCTCGAGATAATGGAGAGAGATTAGGTTCTGAACAATATCATGGAACGGTACTGGATTCTGGACCACCACCACAGCTCAGCTCAGCTCAGCTCTGTTCTTCACAGCTTTTCTCTGTCCTTTGTGTACAGAGCGGGTCCTGTGTCATGTGCTCTTGTTGTCTGAACAGAAGCCAGAGTCAGTCTCTTGCGATAATGACGCCAATCATCAAACCCGCGTCTGTCCGGAAACTCTTCTGGACTGTAATGAACTGTAACAAGCATACCATAATGATGTGAATTTTGCTCAATCCGTTATTCATTTGTTAGCTTCCCACCCACGTCCTTTTTGGAAGTGGAGCCCGTTCTTATAATGTAGTTGGACAGCATTGTTGTTCTCACTACCACTGTAGGTCCTTATGCTAGCTCTCCCCGTGTGGAAACGTTAGGTAAGCAGAAACACAACTCTCCCAATGCCAAAACCAGGGAAGTTTAAGTCAAGTGATCACATCCATGTCTGAAGCCAGTCTCAGGATGACGGAAGAAGCATGGAACCTTGCAAGACCTCTCCACAAACCCCTACATATCCACAACACTGATATATTGATCTCTACCTGAATGCTGTGAAGTGACACCCGTTTCTTTTGCTGTGGCGGTCAGTCTGTCAGTCCCTGGTTCCTCCCTCTCTGTATCAACCCTACAAGGACACGGAGTCAGTTCAGTGTGTACGTCAAGTTGTACAGTGCATATCAATACCTGTGACTGCTTGGCTGCGGTTAGACAGGCAGCCCAATTCTGATATTCTTTTTCACAAATTGGTCTTTTAACCAATTAGATCAGCTCTGAAAAAGATCTGATGTAAAAAGATCTGATTGAAGAACTGAATTGGCCTGCCTGTGTAAATGCAGCCCTTTTGTTCCATTTAAAGCCTATGGTACATTACAAAACATGTACTATGATGTAGAAGATATTCTATGAGAGGACATGACCAGTATTTATTGTAGCACCTTTGTCACTGTGTTCACAGTACATTTGATTACAATGATCTTCATGATGTACAATAGGAATTGTAAGGTGGAGTAGAGAGTAAGATCATTTGACATGCTATTGAGTCTGCTTTAAATGTTTGTTTTTTTCCGTCTGTATAGATAATGCCAGGTTGGATATGACAGAGAAATAAATGGGGGAGAGAGAAATAGACAGAGGGAGAAGTTGGATAGTGAAATAAATTGATTAGATCTTTCACTTCCTCAGCCTCACTTTGTATTTTATTGACCTTTAAGTGTCCGGCGATTGACTGGAACCAGACGACTTGTCAACATGTCCCGCTTTCTAATGTCAAAGGTGTTAGATCCTCTCTACACACACACACACACGCACGCACGCACGCACGCACGCGCACACACACACACACACACACACACACGCGCACACACACACACACACACACACACACACACACACACACACACCACAGCATATTACTTTGCAGCATGATCAACTCATATTTTAAACATGATTCAAAATGACATGTCGTGTGTTTACATTCATTAAGTATTGTCCTATAGCAGATTATGTAAGCTCGCCCTCTGTGTATTCAGGTGGAATGAGCTGCACCAACTGCTTTGGGGCCCGGTTAATGTTGATCTGTCACAGAGCATCAAAATCATTATTTCATCAACATCTGACCTTTCCCTTTCCACCAAATCATGGGCATAAATTCATACCTCTCTTGTGAAGAGGAGGAGGAAATCATCTCTTCTGTGACAGTTTTAGCTTTGCAGCAGGCCACGGCAGCTGCAGCTTTCTGGAGGGATTTCATATCAAAAAAGATCTGGCCTTATAACAGGGAACCTGTTTGGAATCTGGGTTGTGTTTGGTCCAGAGGCTCGGGTCAAAAAACCATGCCAAATCACAAGTCCATTGTTCAACCTGTGTGCTGTCCTCTCTCTATCCAAACCCTTAAATCTCACACTACCTCTTGAAGACATAGTGTCGGGAGGGAAATGCTGCGATTAGAAGGTCACTATAGCAACTGCCAGGGTTGAGATAAATAATCTCCACTGTAAAAAGAAAGGGGGAGAAATCCCATTGGTCCTCTGTATGTCCCTGGGGGAAACTAGCTCGATGCTCAGTTGCAGCACTGAGGAAGGATCTGTTTTTTTTTTTTTGCTATGACAGTAAAACAGTATTGGAGTAGAGGTAAAAGGACATTACCTCTGTATTTTTTGTCTTAGTGTCATCCTTGGGGAAATGGATTTGGCGGTAGTCTAGTTGAAGAGGTGCGTTCATAAATCACAACGGGGACAAGTCACAAATCTACTGCTCCTCTCGCCCCCCTCCGCAGTATTCACAGTGTGTATTTCAAGCCGTGTGGTAAATGTCACATTTTAACAGGAGATCAATATAGAGAGTGAGATGTTTTATGGTTCATTGCCCTCTGTTAAACGTAGATAAGAAAACGTATGAGAGTGTGGCGGGTTATATAGGGTCCTGGAGGCTGTTTTGTGTTAAAGTTATTTTACCTTATGTACTGTGTAAGAAGAAAAATGTGGGTTGTAAATACTATGCTAGTTTATAATGATCCATACATGTGATTCAATAAATGCACAAGTTCTTAGTAAACATCATCAGCACACTGGCTCGTCATTAAAAACAACCTGCTTGTGCTCTGAAGGTGAGTATAGTATCTATTCAGAGACGTTCCACTTGAGGTTTTCTCATTAGCTTACATTAACCTTTCCAGTCAGCTGGCCTATGTGGAACTGTTGAAAGCTTCATTTGCTCTACATAAACATGTCTGACCTTGTCTCAGTTTATGTAGGGCAGAATTCTCATCACCACAGGGACTTATCCCTACTACAACACTGTTTCAATGTAAAAAGGACAACTTAAAATATGTTTTTTTTTGTGCCTGAACTATTTAGATGTATAGTTCCAACGGTATAGAATAGATCTTTCAGCAACCTATTCCTCAGAGCCAATGCCATTCATTACTGGGGAGAGGAATCTTACCTAACCTGACTGTTGTCAAAGTCAAGTTAAATATAGATTACAAAGCATCTCGCCTGAAGTATCTTACATCAAAGGCAGAGATGAAGCCTTTATTAAGGATTTGTACAGATGTACTCACAGCAAAATCACCACTAAAGAACAAAAGGCCAATTGCACACAAGGTCCAACCGAAATTTGACTTCCGCTTTTAACCCAACCCCTCCGAGGGACACACATACAGGTTTGTTGGAGAGGTGTTGGGGGCTGCCACACTGAGCAACCAGGGGGCTGTTGTTGTGTGGGGTTAAGGGCTTTGCTTATGGGCACAACAGAAGGAATCTAGGATTTGATACCAGAAACACACCAGTTGCCAGCTCACTTCCCGCACGATTTTTCCCTGTTGGACCCAGGATTTGAACTGGCAACCCTTCAGTTGCTGGCTCAAATCTCAAACCAATAGGCTACCTACCAACAGTGTGAAAAGAAGTTGAATCGTTGGTCATCCAAGCTGCTTTAAAATGTTGCCCTTTGAAAATGCATGAGTTATTTTGTGACACTACTCAGACTTCTCTCTCCTTCTCCACATTTCTGACATGTAGGCAGAGTTTGGATGGATTTGAGCAAAGTTCAGAGATCTCTGTAGATCTTTATCCTAGCTCACAGGGATGATCTGTGGCGATGGCAGCGCAATGTAGGAATATTTGAATAAAGACATTCAAATGTTTGTATTATGTTTAATTACTTCATAAATCATGCAAATAAAAGATATACACAACAGCCTCAACTTAGATGCAGAGTGAATCTTTTAATTTGTTTATACGGCATGCAAAAGATTATCCAGTCTCCAGAACATTTTAAAAGATAAATACTGTGCTCTATATTGCATCAGTATAAATGCCCCAATAAAAATGAAAATAATATGCACTTCTATTTTACAGACATAAAGATGCAAATTCACAACGTCAAAAACATAAAACAAATATAAAGATCTGTGAATAGTCACAAAGCAAAAAACTACATCCAAACTAGGCCACGGCATCTTTCTTGCTCAGCGACACACACATGAAATGTTGCACAATAACTATGGACCCTGATACGGAATTAAAGGGCTTCGGTCAGACAAACAATTTGAAAATGAAATACATTTGCATTTCGTCTGACCAACATAGTGTTTAACAGCTCAGTAACAAAGATCAAGGACGCCCCATGGTTTTCAAGGAGAGTAAGGAGTTTCTGATAAAGTACAGATAATTCAGCTTTGCTTAGGCTGTGGTCAAGAGCTCCATAGATATAAGAGTCAGGGCAAGCCTCTTTCTCTCAGTCACCACATCAGGGCCTGTCCAGCAGGCAGGAAGCTCATCAAACACCCTGCTCACCAAGGGAGATCACATAAGACTGCTAGTCTGTCACAACAATTTAAATCTTTAGACAATAATGTAATTTTAAAACTCAAAGCGATCTCAAAAGGAAGTAACATGTTTTCTGACATCTCTAAAAGAATAGAGGAATGTTTTTTTAATTCACCAAAATATGGATTTGTTTCATGTACTGTAACTTAAAATAAAATGCAGATCATCCATGCTAAAATAGTTGCCATATTTCATCTGAGTAGATGGCATGCCAGTAGTGTAACAAATCTCCTGATTAACTAACAGTAATATAATCCCTTATGTATCCTCCATGATACAAACAACCCTCTTGATTATCCATTTGTGTTACTTTTGATGTCATTTACTTGTCATCAAAGATCAGTCTAAATGGTCAAATATGAGTCTAAATATCAGTCCAAATCTCCAAGAAACCATTGGTTTCTGATTCAGTCGGTGTGCATTCATTCAGACCTAAAATTGCCTGTATTTGTAATAGGCTAATAATCGGCCTACTGTGTTTCTCCTCTCCTACTCTTTCACTCCCTGTCTCCTGAAATCTTTCTCATTCTTCATCAACCCTCGCTGCCTCCCGCGACCAACCCCCTTCTCCCTCAGCTATCGACAGAGCCACTCCCCTTGTTCTTATTGCGGCTGAGGGGGAAGGATGATTTGCTCTGGGGCTGGGTCATCTTGCTGGCCAGGTGGACAAAAGGCTCGATGAGGGTCCTCCGGTCTGCCACAGACACCTCCCACAGACGCACCTTTTCTGTCTTGGCCCAGTGCTGGGCCACCTCAAAGTCCACGTTCCTCTGCTCTTGCATGTCCAGCTTGTTGCCCAGCACAACTATGGTCACCTGTGGAAAGATCATCTCATCCATTTAGCACAGCCTCACATCACCTGGATATCAGCAAGTGAAGTGTGGTGGGTAGATAAGAACTTTAGGACATCTTTAAAAAAAATCAATGGTACTTTATTATTTTCCCCAAAGCCTACCACTGATGGCCTGCAGTCAGAGTTGATAGTACGGCCGTTCATCAGCAGGGTCTGTTTTGTCCTGAAGTCTGCGGTGTTATTTAACTAGCCTACACGACACTGTGTTTTACAACTACCATTGAAATCAATGAAAGTCCTTACCTCTTTCTTATCACGGAAGCGGTCAATGTCTTTCTTGAGGGCCTCCATGCGTTTGAAGGACTCCTTACTGTCGATGCTGTAGACCAGAACAAAACCGTCTGCAAAGGAGAAGTAGTGGCGAGGGAACTCCAGACCATCACGAAGACCCCGGGTGTCGTAGAAGCGCACTTGCTCTCGAGTGCCACGGTCCGTTTCTATGGAGCCAATATAGATATCCTCCAGGGTCTCCATGGGCTCTGAGCCTAGGGGGGGAAAAGAGGGGAGCACTTTGAGATATCAATGGGACCAGATGATCGGTGTAGTCAAAACATCAATATTGTCCTCGATCTACCTAGGTCCTACAAATAAATTGTTTACCCGCAATATGATTGGCATACAGCAGTTGCTCCAGGACAGCAGTCTTGCCAACGGCAGCCAGACCACACACCACCACTTTACAACTCTTGCCCATGATGATGATCAGTCTCTTGGCAACTCTGTAATTGAATAACAAGTCAGGTGACAGTCTTCTCTCTGCAGCTAGCATGAAAAAAAGAGACAGGCACACAGACACACACAAAACATGATATTATCATGACCGTAGCAAAAGTTTGCTAGCTAGCTACATGCTAACGTTTAGCATCTATTTTAGTTAGCTAAACGATTCTATTTAACTGATAATGGCCGTTGTTATGTTTTTCCAGATAACAACTCAATTCAACATTTGATTTCCTTGCAAACTTTTGACCTTTAAAATGTAACTACACCGCTCCCGTAAATTCCATACGCCACTATCCAAAAATACTTCCTGTTTACAATGCTTACGTAACGTTTCCCTCACTACTTAAAGTAACTGCGACCTCTAGCGTCCGATGGGTGAAATACTTGTTTGAGTCACAACCGCAGAGAGTGTAAGACATGAACATGTTTTATTTTAATAGAGCGAGATAGGTTGAATGTTACTCTATTTTTACTGACAAAAATAGTCTGTCCGACCATTACATTGTTTTACCCTGGCTGGGTGTCTGTTTCTGCTCTCTTGCCAATGCCAACTCCTGGTGGGCCAAAAACTATGGGGGAATAAAGGTGAGACTGTACGGCCGATCTGCCAACTTCTGTCTGTAGCTTCCGAAGAGTTTGGGCAACACACTGATATGATGAAGGTGAGTCTCTCACGAACTCATACGTGTCGGTTGTTTTGATTTAGGACGTACGCCTCACGGTAGCCTGGTGCCAGTTAATTCAAACATTTTATGGCAGAATGTACGGAAGTCGTATAGTGCCTAAAAAAGTTTCCTGATCTTTCTTATATCTTAAGGACAAACACTTCAAAACAAACTTCATTTTTGCCTATGTTTTTCCATGTATACATCTGTAATCCATTATGTTTATATTGACTAATAGCAGAAAGGCCAAATTCAATGTTATCAAAAAACATTTTTAGATAGATTTTTGATACCTAAATTGGTCCTAAAATTCCAAATCAAATATCTAAATTATCCTTGGTATGACCATCTTGAAACAACTCCATATGTTAGCTTAGTAGAAGCTGGTAGAACAAAAAGGTTTTGTTCAGGACTAACTTTCAGTGATCGATCGTCTTGTCTGGCTGTCAATCAACCCCCCCCCCCCTTCTCAGTCCCAGCAAAATGGCGACGGTTGATGACTGCGATGTGACCATGGATCCTGAAATGGAAATACTAAGCGACGAAGAATTGGAGAGGTATTTTGCGGAAAATGTACAACAAATGTTACACATTAGATATACGATTGTTCTCGTGCCATTGTCATAATCTTGGTCTGGCTAGTGTTGGTTTGCTTTTGCTTTGTGTCACACGGGAAGTAGGCCTTGCTAACCGGTTAGCTAACTAACGTTAGCCATTTTTCTCTTTTTCAAAAACCCATACCAACAAAGATAAAAGTGGACTTTATCTGTTGTGTTAGTGTTACCTAACCAACAAAGTTAGTCACAGTTTGCATCAACGTGTGTTATGGCTAGCTAACGTTAGCTTGCTATTGTACTAGCTAGTTGGCTAACGTTAGTAGCTAGCTATGACGGTCGTAAAGCCTATGGTTAATGTTTTTGTTCTATAATTTTTACCAAATGTATTTCGCTAACTAGTTACTTAGCTAGCTGACGTAGATAACTGTTGTTAGTACTGCCATATTGCCATGTACCCACGCACGAGCCAGAAAAGTCCCCCAAATCTTGCCCCACTCTGCCCACTCGTCCTCGCTGAGTGACGTCATTCCAGAACATTCTCAGGTCTTGATGACCTCAACGAGACAGCTATAAGTTAGGCTTTGCATGAGGTAACATACTATTGACTGACATGGTCTTCTTGGTATGCCTGAAGTGTGATCATTTTTTTACTGTAATGTTTTCCGAGGTTGTCAACTAGGCCTAGTCAGATCCATATATAAATGACGTTGGGCCGAGCTAATATATTTCCACCCCTAGTAATTGTCATAACTTTTACCTTAGCAAAAGTGGGGGCCACAAGTTCAACAACCAACCAATTTGTTATGATCAGGATAGTGGTAACAGTCCTGTTTCCTCAATAACATGAAACATTACAAGGGCAAGGCATTGTCTCGGGAAATTGCCTTTTTTTTCAGTTTCGCTTCATTGTCTGCTTTCTTGCTCCGATTGTGATCTGAACTGAAGCATGACGAGATTCCAAGAAAAAGCTATGGCAGTTGCCCTCTCCCTGGCTTGTCTTGCCATGTGGTTCCTGGTGATCTGCCTCTGTATTTCCCACTGAGATCAGATAGCTGCTCTGTTTGTGAGCTGTACCCAGAAAATACCCACGTGGCCACTACCTCTCAGGTCCTATATTTCCATTGGATGAGACCCCTCACTGCCTGCTGGTATGGCTCTTTCTATGTTTAGATGATTTTGCGCAGCACCTTCCCCGTCCTCTCCCACCCCCACACCAAGGTTAACTCGTCCAGCCTACATGTTTGGAAACAGCAATAGCTGTGTTCAGGAAGCAATCTGATAGTCTATCATAGACTTAGATTAGCCCTGGTCTACAACCAGAGTGAATTATGATTTTAAAGAAGACCTTTCATCCTAGTATTGTCCCTTGTCTGTTGTTTTGCTAGTCAGCGGTTACGTATAATATGCAGTATCATGTGATATCCTACCTCCTTGCAGTCTGCGACACGGGCTAGGATGAAGTCATTGATTACTCGCAAATGCACCTCGAGGTGTTCCTCTAAGTCCCTTTTCACATTTACTTGGTCTATTTTGTGAATCTGTGGATGATACAGTACGACCTGTTAGGGATGGGCATTTGACCTTTTTTGACCGAGCACTCACGGTATATTTTTTTCCCCCGAGTACGCTAATCCTAACCGCACAATTTGCCTCATTGTTGTGATTATTATTCAGTCAAAATAGTGACATTTATGATTTATTTCTTGAATCTGTAATATCAACTGGTTATATTATATCGTGGAACTCCATCTTTATAAAGGTAGTATCCTCAGCGGTGTGGCGCTTGCGTGTAGAAGCCTATGGCTGTGCAATGGCATAGCCTTGTTTTGATCATTTAGAAGACAAGACACTTTCCTGAGCCCTAATCACAGTCAAGACACCTATTTTTATAGTAAAAAAACATGATGTAATAGAACAGAATAAAATGGAACAGAATAATGCAAAGTGGAACCGTTATTCTCAGTGATAATTTGAAACGGGGCTCAATTTGGCATGTTGAGAAACAGTAATTCAGGGTTAGAAACCAAAATATGTCTACTTTTTAGTTTATTATGCCTGTTCCTTGGAATTTTCTAAATGGATGAACAATTCTACATTGAACCCTGCATGTGGATGGATTATGGCCAGGGCATCTGTTTGCTGAGTAGGCCTAGGCTTAATGATTATGATTTAAAAAAATATGCTCTTTGTCTTAATCAAATTAATGTTTTTGCATATTTTCAGTGTGGAACCTGTCTATGTTTAAGGGGGGCTGTAATAGCCTAACCACTTCTGATTGCAAAGTAGGGTCATTACTAATGTTCGTCCCTAAAGGGACATTAGGGAGCAGAACTGTGATGCTTGGTTTCTTTTTTGTTGTGTCTCGCAAATGCACATGTACAAATGGAACACCAGAGTCAAAGCAAATTTAATGTTATCTTCAAGATGAAATTGACCGAATAGTTTAACAGTATTTGAAAAAAATGTGATCTCTGGTTAAAAATTGAGTTTTGACATCGGTTTGAGTACTCAATTAGTCATGCACATCCCGTCATTATGCAGTTTTACTCAGAACTCTCTCTTGGGTAATGTCAATAAATAGCCTCGTTCTCAAATACTTTCTGTCTTTTTTTATTTCTGTGTCATTCAGGGAAGCGGAGAGCTTCAAGGAGCAAGGTAATGCATACTACATCAAGAAGGATTACTCTGAAGCATTCAACTACTACACCAAGGCCATAGGTAAGAATTCCATCAGTGATATCAACTGCAAAGGATATCCTCTTTATAGAGGGGGAACATCTTTGTTTTCTGTGGGTGAGAGGATCACCTATTCTTGTTAATGACGGTGAGTGACTTCTTCTTTTTACTGTGTTCTCGACAGACATGTGTCCTAAAAATGCCAGTTACTATGGAAACCGTGCGGCCACACTGATGATGCTGAGCCGGCACAGAGAGGCGCTGGAGGACTCCCAGCAGGCAGTGCGGCTCGACGATACTTTCATGAAGGTAGGGTCCGCCACCAGGCGTAGCAAGCCTTGAATACCCAGCTACCTCCTAGGCAGACAAGTTAGTCAGACCTTCCTGTTTGTCTCATCTCATAATACGTAAATATGTCTGGCAGTTGGATGAGTACAACGGTAAGGTAATGGCAAGATGAGTTGTGGGTTGGTCTCCTCCCTGTCTGTGGCAGTGTTTCTGCCTGTTAACTGTGAGTCAACTTTCCCACAGGGTCATCTACGGGAGGGGAAGTGCCACTTGTCCCTGGGCAACGCCATGGCAGCCAGCCGCTGTTTCCACAGGGTTCTAGAACTGGAGCCTGACAACAGCCAGGCACAGCAGGAGGTGGGTCAGACAGACAGTCTGTTTGGCAGACTAGGTCCTAACAGCAATGCATTGTAAAGAGCTAATTGCTCTTCAGTAATTGAAATCCTTTGTTAACTGTGACAGATATTCCATGAGTTTTGTTTTCCTCGATCTAAGCATCAGGCAGTGTAGCGGCTTCCTTACATAAAAGCATATGTTTGAATCTACTTTCAGGTAAAGAATGCAGATTCTGTCCTGGAGTATGAAAAGATGGCTGAACTAGGATTTGAAAAGCATGACTTCAGGATGGTAGGCTGTTGGCTGCATGTTGTCTTTTTATCAAGCAAATTGTTATTCTTATTTGAGGGAATGGGCAGATTGGTGCTAGATTTGATTTTGACAATGTTTCTCTCTCTGGACTGTGCAGGTTGTGTTCTGCATGGACCGTGCCTTGGAGTCGGCCACAGCCTGCCATCGGTTCAAGGTGCTGAAAGCAGAGTGTCTGGCCATGCTGGGGCGTTACCCAGAGGCCCAGTCAGTAGCCAGGTAAACAAGACATTGTTGGAGCCTGGAAAACCATAACATAAAGGCAATTTCCCTTGCTGATGCACACCATTGGAAATGTATCTTGCCATGTAAGACTTGATTCTTTGTCTTCCTCTCTCAGTGATATCCTGCGGATGGACGCTACTAATGGCGATGCCCTGTACGTCCGTGGTCTCTGTCTGTACTATGAGGACTGTATTGACAAGGCCGTCCAGTTCTTTGTCCAGGCCCTGCGCATGGCCCCTGACCATGAGAAGGCTCGCCTGGCCTGCAGAGTGAGTCCTCCATCCACCTTCCACCAGGACTCTAGCCCTGCAATTAGGCTCAACTAACCTGCCTAATAATTATGTTAATGTGGACAAATTGCCTCCAACCTTTTGTAAGAGTTAGCCACAGAACACTATAGCCAGTTCTGTCTCCACTATTAGCTTGCTGGCGACACACCTTAAGTTTGCAGAGGTTGCTAAGTGCTCTCTCTTTTCCATCCAGAATGCCAAAGCACTCAAAGCCAAGAAGGAGGATGGGAACAAGGCCTTCAAGGACGGGAACTATGATGCGGCCTACGAGCTGTACTCTGAGGCCCTGACCATAGACCCCAACAACATCAAAACCAATGCTAAGCTCTTCTGTAACAGGGGCACCGTGGGATCTAAGGTGAGGCTCAAACACACAGCACCAGGAGGAGAACCCCTCATCTGCCATACCATGTTATCTCGTCTTGTGCAGCCGTGGCATTTCTACCATTTGGGTCCCCAGTTTGATTCGGCCTGTTATTATTATCATCTTAGTCTTCATTGGAAGGCTCTCCGTTTGCTTGCAAATGAGGTATTGCTGTTTTCAATTACACAGTTGTTGTTTTGCCTTTTCAGCCAGGCAGCTGATATTTGATACCTGTAGGTCCCTATAAAATCTGTGCATTTTTTGTTGTCTGAACCTGTTTCAGGTTTTTGCTCTCCAAATCACACTTTTGATATAACATCCACGTTTTAATTTATTTTTGTCCACAAGCACAGCAGGAGACCACTTTTGAGGTCTGTGAAAAATGTAAGAAATGTGGGTTTTTAGGTGTACTTACCCTTTTAATTCAACTGTGCACAAGCTTGGGACCTTTTTTGGTTCTGATGTTTCTGTAGTGCTCATGTCATTTCAGAGTTTGTAAAACAAATGGCCACTGGATTGATAATCCATGATCTCATTCTGCCAGGTAGGCAGGCATAGGCTACTTTGTGTTTAATATATCATTGTATGTTTTTGGGAAAGCCTTTCCATCTCGCAGAAGACAGTTGTCATGACATTAGCATCATCACTAACGGCTACACAGAGTGGTAGACAAGCATGCACACCCACGGGCATTCCTGAGCCGTCGCCTCTTCAGAAAGTTCAAGGAAAATGTGAATCACTGATGCATGTCTTGTAATCTTGGACAAATGAATGCAGTTTCTAATAAGTTCAAAACATTTAGTTGATTTCCTACTAAGTAAAATATATTTTTTAATGTTGAATTTCTTTTATGTCTGGATCCTGTGATTTCCATCCCAATTCCCTGCAAAACAGATTTTAAAGGGCCATATACCAGTTTAACTCTGCTCAAAATGTCTCCTGGCAGCATGTAGCTGTTAGATTGTAAATCCTCCAGGAAGTCACTCATATGGACCAATGTAGCGCTACTGTACTGGCTGCGGAGGTGGCCTTCTGCATGGGCACCCACATACTCTCTCGCTCACACGTGCGCTCACACTCACCCGTGCACAGATGCGTGCCACAAACTCTCACACACCTCTCATACAGCGAGGCCCCTCTTACCGTGTGTATTTTTAGCTGTGCTCCGCACTTTGCTTCATTTTCTCTATCTAGAACTAGGCCAGCATTTCTTCTCTTTTTCTTCTTCTGTCGCACGCTTCCTTGCACATTCCCCAGTCCCCTTACTCTTTTTCTTTTTTATTTCCCCCATTTCAAAGCTGAAGAAAATAGACCAGGCCATTGAAGACTGCACAAAGGCAGTTAAACTGGATGAGACCTACATCAAGGCCTATTTACGGAGAGCACAGTGGTACGTCAATCAACCTTAGTTTCCTAGCAATATGTCCGTGGTAGTGGTTCGAGAGCATGCAAGAATATGGATATTCATCGGTTATGGTTATGATCTTTCAAGCTTGTTTCTATACATCTGTGTTCAGTTACATGGACAAGGAGGAGTACGATGAGGCTGTGAGGGATTATGAGAAGGTCTACCAGACAGAGAAAACAAAAGGTATGTCTGTGTCTCATTGGTATGACTCAACCACCCTTCTCTCCATCCCAGCCTACCACGCTACACCTCTATCTGGGTTCTGTTGCTTCACACTCCTGTTCCCCCTCCCTGTTATGACGTAATGTCTCAGGTGTCGGTCTCTGAGGGGTGGAATTACTGTATAGCTCCTCCTGCTGTTATGGTGCCCTAACTGCTCTTTGCTATTAATACTATCTTTGTTTTCTCACTCTTAACTCCTTTCCTTAGAACACAAGCACCTCCTGAAGAATGCACAGTTGGAGCTGAAGAAGAGCAAGCGGAAAGATTACTACAAGGTGCTGGGAGTGGACAAGAACGCCACAGAGGACGAGATCAAGAAGGCTTACCGTAAACGGGCCCTCATGCACCATCCAGGTAGCTAAGAGAGGCCATTTCTCAGTTCAACTATCCAGTCTATTTTACTGACATAAAAAAAGCAGTGTCAGAAGACGTATTTCAATGCAAAGGGGAAAACAAAACATTTAACTTAGCTGCTCTTGTACCTCCTCATTTCCCCCTGACTGACGGCCCTGGTTTCTCTCTCTCAGACCGTCACAGCTCGGCCAGTGCTGAGGTTCAGAAGGAAGAGGAGAAGAAGTTTAAGGAGGTGGGCGAGGCGTTCACTGTGCTGTCTGACCCTAAGAAGAAATCCCGCTACGACAGTGGTCACGATATGGAGGACGACACAGGCAACATGGGAGGTGAGGGCTGGAGATCAGCAGGGGAACCCATTTCAAGGGAGGATGAGCGGGGTAGGGGGTGAAACTGCCATGTCTGTTTGCGAAAAATAACAAATGGTCTCTCATACCCTCGGGACATTTCACACACAATAGAATAGCAGAATATCTACTGGCATTATTTTTTTTACTATGATGCTGGCTGCTCCTCTGCTCTGTTTCATCAACAAAACAATAAAGGTGCTGGGGCGAAAAGTGCCCCCCCCCCTTTACGTATTTCAGCTTTAACAGGGACTAAATGACTGTTACTTGACTTGATTTAAACACCAACTGGGTTCAGCCATTTGTATTTCAGAGCTGTAAATGGGTGTTTACCACGTTAATTTTTACACGGTTCCACAATGAATTTGTGGTGAGATTGTACTGGCTGCTTCCCTCAGCTGTGATGTTGATCCTCGTAATGTGTTTCTGTCCCCAGCAGATTTTGACGCCAACAACATTTTCAAGGCATTCTTTGGTGGCGGAGGCGGCCAGGGCTATAGTTTCGAAGCTAATCAATGTATGTATACAAACAGCTGTAGGAAACACTGTTTAAAAAATATATATAATTTTAAAAAATTAATCGATTCACAATTCACCATATTTCAGATTCTGTTGAATAATTTACACTTTTGTTTTGTAGCATCCGGACCAGGAAATTTCTTCTTCCAGTTTGGTTAATTGGAGGATCCTAGTACTTATACAGTAGCTCAATCATGGACTCTATTCAAATGGATTCACCCCCCCCCCAACTCCACCCTCATTTTTAATTTGTCTGGCTGTTCCTCAGTTGGACTCAGTCATATCACATCATGCAACAAACGAATGATGCAAGCATCCATTGAAGACTAATACTATTTTGATATTTGGTTTCATTTGGTCAAACAATAAAAACATTGAAATTCAATTTGTATAAAAACAATGTTGGCCCAAAAAAGTATGACTCATAATGAAACTTTTAAACGGGACTGTGCAGATATCTGTGGCCTTCTGAAGGCTCGGGCCAAGGTGTGACTTCAAGATGGGGAAATCTGAGACAAACCTCCTTAAACCGCCTACACTTGACCTACTGTCCAAGCAGTATTCAAAGCATGCATATCTTGCCCAGTATTTAATGGTGCAAAATACCATGGGCAACTAAACAACTTGCATGTTGTGTGGCAGCCTACTTTATACCCAACAACCAAAAGATGACTTGGCAGCTGTGGATGATTGCTTAATGAAAGTGGTCTCCATTTCATCATGTTATATGAACAGTTAATTATTTTCCATAACAGCCTGGGGTAAATAGAGTTAAATCCATAAACTACTGCTTAAGTACAGTCAGAAGATGGCTGTGCTGGTGTACTATGCCAGGCCTGTTGCCATGTTGTGGTCAGCTTCCTCACCACAGGTTTTATGTTTGATGTTGCCATTCACCGGTTGCTACATTGTACATTTTACTGGAATGTAAAGTGTTTATTTGTGTTGATAGTTTGACTGTTTTCTTATTTTTTTTTAATGTATATTTATTGTAAATTGGCTGTCTCTGAGCCACTACCAGGAGATGAGGATGCTCCTCTATTGTGGAAAAGACTGAAAAGGGGCACCAACGAACAACATCCTTTTGGCACAAACTCAGGAAATGAATTTGGTTGTACTTGCCATTTTATAAGATACTGTGTAGACGTCTATATATTTAACTGGCTGTGTATGCTGAATGTGAGCAAACGCTCAGTCAACACCATCTCACTTACAGCACACTATGTATACAGTCTATGATTGGGGTTATCTAGAACGTGTCTAGGCAAACTGTCAAATGAGTTAACATCTTATTTTGCCCATGCTGTTTAAAAGTATACCCTAGTATAATGTAGGTTGCCTATGGGCTATGCCCCAAGCAGTATTAAACTATTCAGGCCCGGGTTCCTCTGCCCTGTGCAAATTATGCAGCTAATATAAAAGAGCTTATACAATTGCTATGACAGAGGTTCAGTAGAGGTTCTTTTTTAAATTTGATTTAAGATCTCTTGGTGCACTTTTAAGAGGAAGGCATCCCCATCCTGGACTTGCTCTCAAAGAAGCCCT
This sequence comes from Oncorhynchus masou masou, assembly GCF_036934945.1. Lineage (NCBI taxonomy): Eukaryota > Metazoa > Chordata > Actinopteri > Salmoniformes > Salmonidae > Oncorhynchus > Oncorhynchus masou. The sequence continues at coordinate 5,582,915 of NC_088225.1, read as the reverse complement.
CAACAGTCTTGACTATGGAGTCTTTATCCAACAGCCATGTAAATAAAGTAGGCCTCTTGTTTCCCCCTTCAAATGTGCCGTTTGTCAATGTTTGTATTTGGTATTTATTTGATTTCCTTTGGCCTTATTCTTTTCAGGGTGTACCCCAAGCTCAAAAAACTAAATATTTTAGGATCCAAGACAGACTAATTGTTTGGTGTTTTGGGGAGATGGCTGGTGGTGAATGAGTAAAAAAAATGAATATATTTAACTGTTCGGAGGTAATTTCTTTAATCTTATTAACATTCACCACCTTTCATCTGTTTCTAGTCCAGACAGGGCCGCTCTAAATTACCGGACAGTTTCCACTAAATACCACAGCCACAAAGTCAAAATTGTTTATCGTAAAAATTCATAAACACCTGTTTAAAAAAAAAAACGTTTTTATATAAATGAGCGGGGGGGTTTATGCCTTTGTGGCTGTGGTAACTAGGGACGATATAGAACGACTCCTCTCGAGACTTGTTAGGCTGTTTGCTGGGATACCACTGAATTGTCTGACAATGAAGGAGACCAAGGACCCAAAAGCACATTTTGTACTTACATGGCCGTGGGGGACCAGTTGTACCACAAAGGAGAGTATGTCAAAGCCATTGAAAGCTACTCTACGGTATGGCTTTAACTCTTGTGTTTTGGTAACTAGCAGCTACAGTACAGTAGCTAGTAAAGTTAGCTAGCTAACGTTAGTGGGAGAGGATTGGCAGGGAGGGACATAAGGATAGGGCAGCCGTGCTTCCAGCCCCTTGGAAACTTTGCAATATTTTTTTTTTTTTTTGTGTTATTTCTTACATTATTAGCCCTAATTTTTTTGTTTGTTATTACGTACAGCCAGGAAGAACTTTTGGATATCAGAGCGGCGGTAACTCACCAGCATTAAAACCAGGTCTATGACTCACCTGAATCGGATCCTTTGCCCCTCCAGGGCAATTGAACTGATTGTTTTGGTCACGCGGACTGGGATATTTTCCGGGGAGCCACTGACAATAACATCGAATACATGGACACGGTGACTGAGTTTATCATTGAAGTGTATAGGAGATTTTGTACCTACTGTGACTAACCTACCCTAACCAGAAACCGTGGATAGATGGCAGCATTTGCACGAACCACCGCATTTAACCATGGCAAGGTGACTGGGAATATGGCCGGATACAAACGGTGGAGTTATCCCCTCCGTAAGGTAATCAAACAGGCAAAATTCCAGTATACAGATAAAGGCTCAGACACTAGACGTATGTGGCATGGTCTACAGACAATCACGGATTACAAAGGGAAAACCAGCCACATCACGGACACGGACGTCTTGCTTCCAGACAAGTTAAACACCTTCACCCGCTTTGTGGATAACACAGTGCCTCCGATGCGGCCCGCTACCAAGGACTGTGCTCTCCGTGGCCGACGTAAGACATTTAAGCGTGTTAACCTTCGCAGGCTGCCGGCCCAGACAGCATCCCTAGCAAAAAGTCCTCAGAGCATGTGCAGACCAACTGCCTGGAGTGTTTGAATATGTTCGGAATCTCTCCCTATCCCAGTCTGCTATCCCCACATGGTTCAAGATGGCCACCATTGTTCCTGTACCCAAGAAAGCAAAGGTAACTAAACTAAATGACTATCGCCCCGTAGCACTCACTTCTGCCATCATGAACTGCTTTGAGAGACGTAGAAGTGATATGATCCTTGACTACTTACCTGACACCCTAGACCCACTTCAATTTGCTTACTGCCCCAATAGATCCACAGACGATACAATCACCTTCGCACTGCACTCTGCTCTATTCCATCTGGACAAGAGGAATACCTATGTAAGAATGTGGTTCATTGACTGTAACTCAGCATTCAACACCATAGTACCCTTCAAGCTCATGAATCTCGAGGCCCTGGGTCTGAACCCTGCCCTGTGCAACTGGGTCCTGGACTTCCTGACGGGCCGCCCCCCCCCAGGTGGTGAAGGTAGGAAACAACACCTCCACTTCGCTGATCCTCAACACTGGGGCCCCACAAGGGTGCGTGCTCAGCCCCCTCCTGTACTCCCTGTTCACCCATGACTGCGTGGCCACGCCTGCCTCTAATCATCATGTTTGCAGACGACACAACAGTAGTAGGTCAGTAGACAGCCCATAGGGAGGAGGTTAGGGCCCTGGGAATGTGGTGCCTGGAAAATAACCTCTAACTCAACATCAACAAAACGAAGGAGCTGATCGTGAACTAAAGGAAACAGCAGAAGGAACACCCCCCCCCCCTATCCACATCGACGGGACCGCAGTGGAGAAGGTGGAACGTTCCCCGGTGTACACATCACTGACACACTGAAATGGTCCACCCACACAGACAGTGTGGTGAAGAAGGCGTAACAGCGCCTCTTCAACCTGAGGAGGCTGAAGAAATTTGGCTTGGCACCTAATTCCCTCACAAACTTTTACAGATGCACAATTGAGAGCATCCTGTCAGGCTGTATCACCACCGGGGACGTCAACTCTCCTGCCCGCAACCGCAGGACTCTCCAGAGGGTGGTGCGGTCTGCGCAACACATCACCGGTGGGCAAACTACCTTCCCTCCAGGACCCAATGTCACAGGAAAGCCGAAAAGATAATCAAGGACAACAACCATCTGAGCCACTGCCTGTTCACCCCGCTATCATCCAGAAAGCGAGGTCAGTACAGGTGCATCAAAGCTGGGACCGAGAGACTGAAAAACAGCTTCTATCTCAAGGCCATCAGACTGTTAAATAGCCATCACTAGCCCATTTGAGGCTGCTTCCCTATATACATAGACTTCAAATCATTGGCCACTTTAATAATGGAACACGAGTCACTTTAATAATATTGACATAGTTTGCATTACTCATCTCATATGTAAACTCAGCAAAAAAAAGAAACGTCCCTATTTCAGGACCCCGTTTTTCAAAGTAATTCGTAAAAATCCAAATAACTTCACAGATTTTCATTGTAAATGGTTTATGCTTGTTCAATGAACCATAAACAATTAATGAACATGCACCTGAGGAACGGTCATTAAGACACTAACAGCTTACAGACGGTAGGCAATTAAGGTCACAGTTATGAACACTTAGGACATTAAAGAGGCCTTTCTATTGACTCTGAAAAACACCAAAAGAAAGATTCCCAGGGTCCCTGCTCATCTGTGTGATGCTGCAAGGAGGCATGAGGACTACAGATGTGGCCAGGGCAATAAATTGCAATGTCCGTACTGTGAGACGCCTAAGACAGAGCTACAGGAAGACAGGACGGACAGCTGATCGTCCTCGGAGTGGCAGACCACGTGTAACAACACCTGCACAGGATCGGTACATCTAAACATCACACCTGCGGGACAGGTACAGGATGGCAGCAACAACTGCCCGAGTTACACCAGAAATGCACAATCCCTCCATCAGTGCTCAGACTGTCCGCAATAGGCTGAGAGAGGCTGGACTGGTGGCTTGTAGGCAGGTTCTCATCAAACATCACCTTCAACAACGTCGCCTATGGACACAAACCCACCGTCGCTGTAACAGACAGGATAGGCAAAAAGTGCTCTTCACTGATGAGTTGCGGTTTTGTCTCACCAGGGGTGATGGTCGGATTTGCATTTATCGTCGAAGGAATGAGCGTTACACCGAGGCCTGTACACTGGAGCGGCATCAATTTGGAGGTGGAGGGCCCATCATGTTCTGGGGCAGTGTGTCACAGCATCATCGGACTGAGCTTGTTGTCATTGCAGACAATCTCAAACCAGGTAGATCAGTTGAGAACAAGTTCTCATTTACAACTGCGACCTGGCCAAGATAAAGCAAAGCAGTGCGACACAAACACATAGTTACACATGGGATAAACAAACGTACAGTCAATAACACAATTGAAAAATCTATATACAGTGTGTGCAAATGTAGTAAAATTAGGGAGGTAAGGCAATAAATAGGCCATAGTGGCGAAATAATTACAATTTAGCAATTAAACACTGGAGCGATAGATGTGCAGAAGATGAATGTGCTGGGGTACAAAGGAGCAAAAAAATGAATAACAATATGGGGATGAGGTAGTTGGATGGGCTATGTACAGGTGTAATGATCAGTAAGCTGCTCTGACAACTGACGCTGAGGGAGATATAAAGACTCCAGATTCAGTGATTTTGGGGGGGGGGGGGGTGACCAGTGAAATATACCTGCTGGAGCTTGTGCTACGGGTGGGTGCTGCTATGGAGACCAGTGAACTGAGATAAGGTGGGGCTTTACCTAGCAAATAATTATAGATGACCTGGAGCCAGTGGGTTTGGCGACGAATATGAAGCAAGGGCCAGCCAATGAGAGCATTCAGGTCGCAGTGGTGGGTAGAATATGGGGCTTTGGTGACAAAACGGATGGCACTGTGATAGACTGCATCCAATTTGCTGAGGAGAGTGTTGGAGGCTATTTTGTAAATGACATCGCCGAAGTCAAGGATCGGTAGGATAGTCAGTTTTACGAGGGTATGTTTGGCAGCATGAAGGATGCTTTGTTGCGAAACAGGAAGCCAATTCTAGATTTAATTTTGGATTGGAGATGCTTAATGTGAGTCTGGAAGGAGAGTTTACAGTCTAACCAGGCACGTAGGTATTTGTTCTAAGTCAGAACCGTCCAGAGTAGAGGTTGACTGATTATGATTTTTCAACGCCGATACCGATTATTGGAGGACAAAACAATGCCGAAACCGATTAATCCAACGATTTTTTACATTTATTTATTTGTAATAATGACAATTACAACAATACTGAATGAACACTTATTTTAACTTAACATAATACATCAATAAAAATCAATTTAGCCTCAAATAAATAATGAAACATGTTCAATTTTGTTTAAATAATGCAAAAACAAAGTGTTGGAGAAGTAAAAGTGCAATATGTGCCATGTAAAAAAGCTAACGTTTGAGTTCCTTGCTAAGAACACCAGAACATATGAAAGTTGGTGGTTCCTTTTAAGATGAGACTTCAATATTCCAAGGTAAGAGGTATTAGGTTGTAGTTAATATAGTATTTATAGGACTATTTCTTTCTATACCATTTGTATTTAATATACCTTTGACTATTGTTCTTATAGGCACTATAGTATTGCCAGTGTAACAGTATAGTTTCCGTCCCTCTCCTCGCCCCTACCTGGGCTCAAACCAGAAACACATCGACAACAGCCACGCTCGAAGCAGCGTTACCCATCGCTCCACAAAAGCCGCGGCCCTTGCAGAGCAAGGGGAATAACTACTCCAAGTCTCAGAGAGAGTGACGTTTGAAACGCTATTAGCGCGCACCCCGCTAACAAGCTAGCCATTTCACATGGTTACACCAGCCATTAGGCTGATAGGCTTGAAGTCATAAACAGCTCTGTGCTTGCAAAGAGCTGCTGGCAAAACGCACTAAAGTGCAGTTTGAATGAATGAGCTTCCTACCACCGCTCAGTCAGACTGCTCTATCAAATTATAGACTTAATTATAACATAACACACAGAAATACGAGCCTTTGGTCATTAATATGGTCGAATCCGGAAACTATCATTTCGAAAACAAAACATTTATTATTTCAGTGAAATACGGAACCGTTCAGTATTTATCTAACGGGTGGCATCCCTAAGTCTAAATATTCTTGTTACATTGCACAACCTTCGATGTTATGTCATAATTATACATTTCTGGCAAATTAGTTCACAATGAGCCAGGCTGCCCAAACTGTTGCATATACCCTAACTCTGCGTGCAATGAACGCAAGAGACGTGACACAATTTCACCTGGTTAATATTGCCTGCTAACCTAGATTTCTTTTAGCTAAATATGCAAAATATAAACTTCTGTGTATTGATTTTAAGAAAGGCATTGGTGTTTATGGTTAGGTACAGTCGTCCAACGATTGGGCTTTTTTCGCAAATGCACTTTTGTTAAATCATCCCCCTGCGTTGCATTGATTATATGCAACGCAGGACACGCTAGATAAACTAGTAATATCATCAACCATGTGTAGTTATAACTAGTGATTATGATTAATTTTAGTTTTTTGTAAGATAAGTTTAATGCTAGCTACCAACTTACCTCGGCTTCAACTGCATTCGCGTAACAGGCAGTCTCCTTGTGGAATGCAACGAGAGGCAGGTGGTTATAGCGTTGGACTAGTTAACCTTAAGGTTGCAAGATTGGATCCCCCGAGCTGACAAGGTGAAAATCTGTCGTTCTGCCCCTGAACGAGGCAGTTAACCCACCGCTCCTAGGCCGTCATTGAAAATAAGAATGTGTTCTTAACTGACTTGCCTAGTTAAATAAAGGTATAAAAAAAAAAATTAAATCGGCGCCCAAAAATTCCTATTGTTATGAAAACTTGAAATCGGTCCTAATTAAGCGGCAATTCCGATTACTCGGTGGACCTCTAGTCCAGAGTAGTGATGCTAGACAGATGGGCGTTTGCGGGCAGCGATCGGTTGAAGAGCACGCATTTCGTTTTACTTGCATTTAAGAGCAGTTGGAGGCCACAGAAGGAATGTGGTATGGCATGTGGATGGAGTGTGGATCAGATAATCACCAGCAGCAAGAGCGACATCACTGATGTATACTGAGAAAAGAGTCGGCCTGAGAATTGAACCCTGTGGCACCCCCATAGAGACTGCCAGAGGTCTGGACAACAGGCCTTCCGATTTGACACACTGAACTCTATCTGAGAAGTAGTTGGTGAACCAGGCGAGGCAGTCATTTGAGAAACCAAGGCTTTTGAGTCTGCGGTGATTGACAGAGTCGATAGCCTTGGCCAGGTCAATGAAGACGGCTGCACAGTATTGTCTTTTATCGGTGGCGGTTATGATATCGTTTAGGACCTTGAGCGTGGCTGAGGTGCCCCCATGACCAGCTCAGAAACCAGATTGCATAGCGGTGAAGGTACGGTGGGATTCAAAATGGTTGGTGATCTGTTTGTTAACTTGGCTTTCGAAAACCTTAGAAAGGCAGGGTAGGATAGATATAGGTTTGTAACAGTTTGGGTCTAGAGTGTCTCCCCCTTTGAAGAGGGGGATGACTGCGGCAGCTTTCCAATCTTTAGGGATCTCAGACGATACAAAAGAGGTTGAAAATGCTAGTAGTAATAGGTGTTGCAACAATTGCAGCGGATCGTTTTAGAAAGAGAGGGTCCAGATTGTCTAGCCCAGCTGATTTGTAGGGGTCCAGATTTTGCAGCTCTTTCAGAACATCAGCTACAGTGGAGAGAACAAGTATTTGACACACTGCCGATTTTGCAGGTTTTCCTACTTACAAAGAATGTAAAGGTCTGTAATTTTTATCATAGGTACACTTCAACTGTGAGAGACGGAATCTAAAACAAAAATCCAGAAAATCACATTGTATGATTTTTAAGTAATTAATTAGCATTTTATTGCATGACGTAAGTATTTGATCACTTACCAACCAGTAAGAATTCCAGCTCTCACAGACCTGTTAGTTTTTCTTTAAGAATCCCTCCTGTTCTCCACTCATTACCTGTATTAACTGCATCTGTTTGAACTCGTTACCTGTATAAAAGACACCTGTTCACACACTCAATCAAACAGACTCCAACCTCTCCACAATGGCCAAGACCAGAGAGCTGTGTAAGGACATCAGGGATAAAATTGTAGACCTGCACAAGGCTGGGGTGGGCTACAGGACAATAGGCAAGCAGCTTGGTGAGAAGGAAACAACTGTTGGCGCAATTATAAGAAAATGGAAGAAGTTCAAGATGACAGTCAATCACCCTCAGTCTGGGGCTCCATGCAAGATCTCACCTCGTGGGGCATCAATGATCATGAGGAAGGTGAGGGATCAGTCCAGAACTGCATGGCAGGACCTGGTCAATGACCTGAAGAGAGCTGGGACCACAGTCTCAAAGAAAACCATTAGTAACACACTACGCCGTCCTCGATTAAAATCCTGCAGCGCACGCAAGGTCCCCCTGCTCAAGCCAGCGCATGTCCAGGCCCGTCTGAAGTTTGCCAATAACCATCTGGATGATCCAGAAGAGGAATGGGAGAAGGTCATGTGGTCTGATGGGACAAAAATAGAGCTTTTTGGTCTGAACTCCACTTGCCGTGTTTGGAGGAAGAAGAAGGATGAGTACAACCCCAAGAACACCATCCCAACCGTGAAGCATGGAGGTGGAAACATCATTCTTTGGGGATGCTTTTCTGCAAAGGGGACAGGACAACTGCACCGTATTGAGGGGAGGATGGATGGGGCCATGTATTGCAAGATCTTGGCCAACAACCTCCTTCCCTCAGTAAGAGCATTGAAGCTGGGTCGTGGCTGGGTCTTCCAAGCATGACAACGACCCGAAACACACAGCCAGGGCAACTAAGGAGTGGCTCCGTAAAAAGCATCTCAAGGTTCTTGAGTGGCCTAGCCAGTCTCCAGACCTGAACCCAATAGAAAATCTTTGTAGGTAGCTGAAAGTCCGTATTGCCCAGCGACAGCCCCGAAATCTGAAGGATCTGGAGAAGGTCTGTATGGAGGAGTGGGCCAAAATCCCTGCTGCAGTATGTGCAAACCTGGTCAAGAACTACAGGAAACGTATGATCTCTGTAATTGCAAACAGAGGTTTCTGTACCAAATATTAAGTTCTGCTATTCTGATGTATCAAATACCTATGTCATGCAATAAAATGCTAATTAATTACTTAAAAATCATACAATATGATCTTCTGGATTTTTGTTTTAGATTCCGTCTCTCACAGTTGAAGTGTACCTATGATAAAATGGCAGACCTCTACATGCTTTGTAAGTAGGAAACACTGCCGATTTTGCAGGTTATCAAATACTTGTTCTCCCCACTGTATATGGATTTGGGTGAAGGAGAAGCGGAGGGGGCTTTTCGATGCTAATGCAGTATGCCATGGGATGTTTTTGTGCTGGTCAAGGGCATTCAAGTCTGGAGTGAACCAAGGGCTATATCTGTTCTAGTTCTACATGTTTTGCATGGGGCTTGCTTATTTAAGATGGTGAGGAAAGCACTTTTAAAGAATAACCAGGCATCCTCTATTGACGGAATGAGGTCAATATCCTTCCAGGATACCCGGGCCAGGTCGATTAGAAAGGCCTGCTTGCTGAAGTGTTTTAGGGAGAGTTTGACAGTGATGAGGGGCGGACCCATTACGGACCCATTACGGACGCAGGCAATGAGGCAGTGATCGCTGAGTTCCTGGTTGAAGACAGCAGAGGTGTATTTAGAGGGCAGGTTGGTCAGGATGATATCTATGAGGGTGCCTGTGTAATGGAAGTGAAACGGCTAGCTTAGTTAGCGGTGCATGCTAAATAGCGTTTCAATCGGTGACATCACTTGCTCTGAGACCTTGAAGTAGTAGTTCCCCTTGCTCTTCAAGGGCCGCGGCTTTTGTGGAGCGATGGGTAACGATGCTTCGTGGGTGACTGTTGTTGATGTGTGCAAAGGGTCCCTGGTTCACGCCCGGGTAGGGACGAGGGACGGTCTAAAGTTATTCTGTTACACCCGTATTTACGGATTTAGAGTTGTACCTTGTAGGTTCTTTGATAATTTGTGTGAGATTCAGGGTATCTAGTTTAGATTGTAGGACGGCCGGGGTGTTAAGCATATCCCAGTTTGGGACACTTAACAGTACAAACTCTGAAGATAAATGGGGGGCAATTAATTCACATATGGTGTTTAGGGCACAGCTGGGGGCTGAGGGGGGGTCTATAGCGGCAACAGTGGGAGACTTATTTCTGGAAAGGTGTATTTTTAAAAGTATAAGCTCAAACTGTTTGGGCACAGACCTGGATAGCATTACAGAACTCTGCAGGCTAATTCCACCCCCTTTGGCAGTTCTATCTTGGCGGAAAATGTTGTCATTGGGGATGGAAGTTTCAGAAATGTTGGTGGCCTTCCTAAGCCAGGATTCAGACACGGCTAGGACATCAGGGTTGGCGGAGTGTGCTAAAGCAGTGAATAAAACAAACTTAGGGAGGAGGCTTCTGATGTTAACATGCATGAAACCAAGGCTTTTACGGTTACAGAAGTCAACAAATAAGAGCGCCTGTGGAATAGGAGTGGAACTGGGGGCTACAGGGCCTGGGTCAGACCCTAGGTCAGACCCTACATCACCAGACGAACAGAGGAGGAGTAGGATATGGGTACGACTAAAGGCTATAAGGACTTGTCGTCTAGTGCATTGGGAACAGAATAGATTCAGTGCATAATAGATTCAGGGCACAATGTACAGACAATGGTATGGTAGGATGTGAGTACAGTGGAGATAAACCTAGGCGTTGAGTGACGATGAGAGAGGTTTCGTCTCTGGAGGCACCAGTTAAGCCAGGTGAGGTCTCCGCATTTGTGTGGGGTGGGACAAAAGAACGAATGAATTTTGAGTGGGACTGAGGGCTATAGAGTGAAATAAAATAGTAAGAACTAGCCAAGACAGCACTAGACAAGGCATATTGACATAGAGAGAGGCATAAAGCAATCACAGGTGTTGATCTGGAGACCTAAGACAACAATGGGTAAATGGCGATGAATGGGCAGAGCGGGTCAGCTAGGTACATACAGGACCTGAGTTCGAGGCTGGGGCCGATAGGTAAAGAAAATGAGGTACCGTGTTATTGAAACAGTCCAGGGGAAATCGGCTGTGTAGCCGCGTGATCATAGGATCAAAAGAGCAGTAATAGGTCAGGGTCCCGTTGGGTAGTCACTACTACGCTAGGCGAGCAGGGGACACAGTGTTCAGAAAAGCTAGTGGGCCGGGGCTAGTAGATGGTTCTTCGGCGACATCGTAACAGAATAGCCTGTTGAGACCACATCGGGCGATCACATTTACATTTAAGTCATTTAGCAGACGCTCTTATCCAGAGCGACTTACAAATTGGTGAATTCACCTTCTGACATCCAGTGGAACAGATCACATCGGCAGTCCAGTTGTGATGGATCGGCGGGGCTCCGTGTCGACAATAAAGGGGTCCAGGCCAATTTGCCAATTGGCAAAGGAGGTATTGTAGTCCTAGAATTAGCTGGTATATGGGCCTAGCTCGAGGCCAGCTCAAGGCTCGCTGGTGCTAGCTTTGGGACAGAGGCGTTAGCTAACAGTAGCCACTCGTTTGCAGCTAGCTAGCTGTGATGATCCGGTGTAATGATCCAGAGCGGCAGGAATCTGGTGATGTGATAGAGAGAAGTAGTCCGATATGCTCTGGGTTGATATCGCGCTGTGCAGACTGGCAGGTGTTGTCTGAGCTAAGGCTGGCTGGTGACCGAGAAAAAGGTGAAGACCGCTAGCCGTGGCTAACAAAGACTAGTAGCTAGTGAACTGGGACTTCCATCAGGAGCTAGCCAGCTTTCAGGAATAAAAATAGCAGATCCTTATCACATTGGGTGAGGCATAACAATGCAACCAGCCATACTGCTCATTCTGTGCGTGATTTCCTGCTATACAGGAATGTCAGTGTTCTCCCACGGCCAGCAAAGAACCCGGATCTCAATCCCATTGAGCACGTCTGGGACCTGTTGGATCGGAGGGTGAGGGCTAGGGCCATTCCCCTCAGAAATGTCCGGAAACTTGCAGATGCCTTGGTGGAAGAGTGGGGTAACATCTCACAGCAAGAACTGGCAAATCTGGTGCAGTCCTTGAGGAGGAGATGCACTGCAGTACTTAATGCAGCTGGTGGCCACATCAGATACAGACTTACTTTTGATTTTGACCCCCCGCTTTGTTCAGGGACACATTATTCAATTTCTGTTAGTCACATGTCTGTGGAACTTGTTCAGTTTATGTCTCTGTTGTTGAATCTTGTTATGTTCATACAAATATTTACACATGTTAAGTTTGCTGAAAATAAATGCAGTTGACAGTGAGAGGACGTTTCTTTTTTTGCTGAGTTTATATACTGTATTCTATTCTACTGTATCTTTGTCTATGCCGCTCTGACATTTTATTTTCTTAATTCCATTCCTTTATTTTAGATTTATGTGTATTGTGTGTGTGTTGTAAAAATGTTAGATATTACTGCACTGTTGGAGCTAAACACAAGCATTTCGCTACACCTGCAATAACAGCTGCTAAACAGTGTATGTGACCAATAAAATTTTATTTCAAAATGTTTTTCCAATTCGTAACATATTGTAATGACCTGACTAGATCATAAAGGAACAATTGTCCAGACAGAGGCTTGAGTTTGCGAATTGACGGTTTATTAAACCAACTTTACACAGGCTACTGTTTGGGCCGTAGCACACGCCAAAAAGATAACAGATAACCCATAAGCCAATCGTGACCTTCTCTTGGGCAGCCCAGACGTAAGAGAGAGAGAATAAAGGCTGAACCTGGTCTTAACTTCCAATGCTCACCCCCCTGCCCAACCCCCCTCCACGCCACTCCGCCAACCACCAGGATGCCCGGCATCAGAACATTCCAGGCATTCCCGTGATTGGCAGATAGCAGGTTGACTGATATGTCGGACCCCGCGAACACCGGGTACTGGTCAGTACAACACAACCACATCCTAGCCTAAGACATAACACACAGCTGTCTGTGCGGGTCGCTACACAGCCCCCCACCACAAAGTCCCTCGTCCCCGAGGGAACAAACAAAGTCTCTGAAGCGACCCGGAGGTCTCCTTTGCCTGCGTGGCCGTGATGGTCGCAGAGTGCCCCCTGGGAACCAGGGGATGAAGGCAGGGATATGGGGGACAAGGAAGCGGGAACGGGTAATACAGTCCGTGGCTCTGGGGAACCACGCGGTGACACAGGGGGGAGACAGGGGGAGTGGGCTGTCTGGAGCCTTGTCTGCGGCACCTGAGGGTGGGTGCCTGGAGAATGTCATTGCCAGAGAGGGGAATTGTGGGGGTTCCTGGGGTTTGGGGAAAAGAGGCCCCTCTGTATGGGGCTAACCTGTCCCGGTGCAGTGCCACCTTTCTCCCCCTGGGAGGAAGCTGCACCCGGTACACAACCTCCCCTACCCTCTCCAGGACACTGCAGGGTCCCACCCAGTGACTGTCCAACTTGGGGCATCTGCCTTTTTTTCTTAGGGGGCTGTAGACCCAGACCAGCTCCCCAGCCACAAAGTGCCTTCCCCGGGTGTGCACGTCATAGTTCCTTTTCTGCCTCACACCTGCATTCACCAGCTGCTCTCTGGCGAAGGTGTGGGCTGTCTCCAGGCGGTCCTGGAGTCTCCGGGCATACTCCGGCCCCGGAGGAACATGAGGGCTATCCAGGGGCCGACCAAACGCCATCTCCGCAGGGGTGCGGATCTCTCTCCCCAGCATGAGGAGGGCAGGCGTGCAGGAGGTGGAGTCTTGGACAGCGGAGCGGCATGCCATGAGGACCATAGGCAGGTGCTTGTCCCAGTCACGCTGGTGTTTGGAAGAGACGATGGCCAGCTGCTGTCCAAGCGTTTTGTTGAAGCGCTCCACAAGGCCATCACTTTGAGGATGGAGAGGAGTAGTGCGGGTCTTGTGCATACCCAGCCTCTCACACATGGTGGCGAACACACGGGACTCAAAGTTTCTGCCTTGGTCGCTGTGGATGGACTCTGCAGCTCCAAACCTGCTGAACATCCCCGCTGTCAGGGCGTCGACGATGGTCTCTGCCTCCTGGTCAGGCAGAGCATAGGCCTCGGGCCATTTTGTGAAATAGTCCATGGCCGTGAGCACCCAGCGGTTTCCACTGTCTGTGGTGGGGAACGGCCCAACTACATCCACTCCCACCCTCTCCATGGGAGCCCCCACTGGGAACTGTTGGAGCTGAGCATGAGAGCGGCCTGGGGGCCCTTTCTCGCTGTGCAGTTGTCACAGCGGCGACAAAAGTCCTCCACATCCCTCTTGTGCTGCCCCCAGTAGAAGCCCTGACGGAGACGGCGCAGTGTTTTTGTGACCCCAAAGTGTCCAGTCCCCACCCCCATGAGTACTCTGGAGCACAGCCTCCCGCAATGCTTTTGGGACCACCACCTGCCACCTCTCCTCTCCCGTAGCTGACTCCTTCCATGCCCGCTGTAGCACGCCATCAGCCAGCCGCAGTCTCTCAAACTTCGACCACAACCCTTTGGTCGCGAGTGAGAGCGCTGTCACCTCTTCCCATGGTGGCCTCACCTGCGCCTCTACCCACTGTAGCACTGGCTGTAGGTCTGTGTCCCGTCCCTGCTGCTGCCGCCATTCAGCCACGTCGACAGTCTGCAGCTCGCAGCAGACAGGCCCGCTCGCCCGACACACTGTGGCACAGACACCCTCCTCTGCCCGCAGCTCTCTCTCCCGTCCCTCTCTCCGTTCACAGTGGCGGCAGCCGTCTGCAGTACAGGGCCGACGGGACATGGCGTCGGCGTTGGAGTGGCGTGCCCCTGCCCTGTGCACCACCGTGAAGTCATACGGCTGAAGCTCCTCCAACCAGCGTGCCACCTGCCCCTCTGGCTCTCTGAAAGACATGAGCCACTGGAGAGCAGAGTGGTCAGTCCTTACAGTAAAGGGCAGACCACCCAGGTAGTACTTGAAGTGTTTGACGGAAGCCACAACAGCCAAGAGCTCCCGCCGGGTGACACAGTAGCGGCGCTCATGTTTGTCAAATGTTTTGCTGAAGTACGCCACCACTCTCTCCCCTCTGGCCCCACCTGGGCCAGCACCCCACCCATGCCCACATTGCTCGCGTCTGTGTCCAGGATAAAGGGCAAGGTGAGGTCAGGGGGCGAGCACGGGGCCTCGATCAGTGCACGTTTGAGGGTGTTGAACGCCTCCTCACACTCCACTGTCCAAGTGAAAGCCTTGTCCTTCGGCAGCAGGCGGTTCAGTGGAGCAGCAACGCTTGAGAAGCCCCGTACAAACCTCCTGTAGTACGAGGCCAGGCCCAGGAAGCTCTTCAGCTGACGCTGGTCGGTGGGGGTGGGCCAGTCTCTGACAGCCCCTACCTTGTCCTCCATGGTGCTGATCCCCTCCTTCCCCACTTGGTGGCCCAAGAAGGACACCTCTCTCCTCATGAAGTGGCACTTCTCGGGGTGGAGCTTCAGACCTGCGGCAGCCACCCTCTCCAGCACACGCCGTAGCGCCTCCAGGGCTGACTGGAAGGAGCTGCCATGGGCCAGGATGTCATCGAGGTATACCAGACACTGCTGTCGGGGATGCCATCCAGCACCCTGTCCATCAAACGCTCAAAAGTAGCTGGAGCGTTGCACAGGCCAAAGCACAGGACCTTGAACTGCCAGTGTCCTCTGTTAGTGGAGAACGCAGTTTTGGCTCTGGCCTCTGGGGAGAGGGGCACCTGCCAGTAGCCACTTCGGAGGTCTAGTGAGGAGAACCAGGAGGACCCCTAACCAGGTCCAGCGACTCATCGATACGTGGTATGGGGTATGAGTCCTTCCTGGTTACCTCATTCAGCCGCCTGTAGTCCGCACAGAACCTCAGCTTGCCCCCTTCTTCGGAACCATGACGACTGGCGCCGCCCAGGGGCTGTCTGAGGGCTCAATGAAGTCTGCCCGCTGCATCTCCAACACAGCCTTGTCTGCCGCCTCCTGGCGTGCCAGCGGGATACGGCGGGGACGCATCTTGATGGGTCGAGCATCACCTGTGTCGATCTCATGCTGCACCAGATGAGTCTGACCCACCTCTCCCTCACTCAACGCAAAACTGTCTCTGAATTCAAACAGCAACTGCCACAACCGTTCCTGCTGCTCGGGGTCAAGACCAACACAGTTCCTCCCCCATATCTCCCTCACTGCAGACAGTGTCCTCTCCTCTCCCATCTGGGGTAGCTGGGCTGGGGGTTGCGGCCCGGGCTCACAGAGGGCTGTGTCATGGAGGTAGCTGGGGGAATGTAACACACCGCCGTAGGTGACAGGGGGACTGGGGAAAAGTCACACACAGCTGTGGGGGAGGGGGCGCAGCCATGAGTCTCTGCTGCTTTAACTGTTGGAGTAAAGGGTTTGTTGGGTTGAGTGAATGTGACATTAGGGGGGCCATGGTGACTTCCGTCCCTCCCTGGAAGCTCAGTGTGCCCCTATTTAGGTCTAACTGGCAGCCTGTGCTCCTAAGAAAGTCCAACCCCAGGATACAAGGGTCCTGCACAGCCGCCACCCACACAGGATGACGCACAGTCCTGCCCCCTACTGTCAGAGTCATTATTCCCTTCCCTTTCATGGGTGCCAGCTCACCTGTGACTGTGCGGAGCTGCACAGTTGTAGGCTCACACTGAGTCCAACCTGGCACAATATCTGGCCTCACCAGGGTTACTGTGGACCCAGTGTCCACCAGGGCGGAGCAGGGCACCCCCTCCACAGTGACAGGGACATGACAAAAGTCCCCAACACAGGTCCGGCCCACCACAACAACAGGCTCCATCCGCTTGCCCTCGTCTGCTTCTGGGGGAAGTGGAGCCTTGCTTCCCCGTCTGTGCAGGTGGGCTCCTCCTGAAGATGATGGTGGTTGGGATAGAAAGCCAGGGGTCCGCACTACCCGGTCTATGCGGACCCCGAGCCGTTTCCCTGAGCTCTGGGGGACATGGGGCAATCTCGGCGCAGATGGCCTGGCTGGCCACAACCCCAGCAGACCCTGGGACCAGGGCTTGTGTTTCGTGCCGCCTGTAGCGACACAGCCCGAATGAGTTTTGTCATTTCGGCCACCCAAGCAGGCTTTTCCGGCTCCGGGCTGCTCTGCCCCCAGCTCGCACAGAGGGTGTGTCTCCCTGCACCCCCACCAAAGCCCCAGCTGAAGCCCCAGCCCACACCAGCTCCCTCTCCAAAGCCATCTCCAAGGCTGTCTGCAATGACTCAGGATGAGCCAGCTGGGTCTGTATGCGCAGCTCCGTAGGAGAGAGCGCCCGTATGAACTGGTCCCGTGCTAGCTCGCTCTGCACGGAGGGGGCATGTGAGCATATGCCCGCCGAGAGAGGCTCTCAATGTCATTAGCTAGCACCCGTAGAGGCTCTCCAGGCTGCCTGCGTCTATTACTCAGTTCGGAGCGCAGTAGCCCGGGCTGTACACACTGTCCATAGCGCCTCCTCAGTGCTCCCACTAAAGCACCATAATCATGCCTGTCCTCGGGGCTAATCAATATCAAACAGGCCAGAGCTTCATCCGTGAGGCATAAAGCCAACTGCAGTGCCCTTTCTTCATCCGACCACCCCTAAAATGAGCTAACAGTTCAAACTGAGCATGAAAAGCTTCCCAATCCGCCTTACCGGAATACTTCGGGGTCTTAACAGATACGGACGCAGCCGGGAACTGGGCGCCGCCATGTTTGTTTACATCCTGAGCCCCAGATTCCTCGTCACGCCGCGTCGACGTCGCCACTTCGGTGCGCCCACCAGAATCCGCGCGAAATACAGTCGACGAAGCACTCATGCCTGCTTCAGCCGCCATCGCTCTAACGTCCTCCCTCAAGCGGCCTCTGCGCTCCGACGCCCTGGCGATCTCCTCAGACAGAACCCCGACGTCCATTCACACGCACCTCCTTGGCCATAATCGTCCCCTACCTCCACCTTCACTTTCGGATTCCCTCGACGCATTTTCAACCCCCCGTTCTCACCTACGGTAGCTAGCCACATAAGTCAGCTAGCTAGCTGGCTAACTTGTATCAACGTTTTTACTTCTGACACCAATGTAATGACCTGACTAGATCATAAAGGAACAATTGTCCAGACAGAGGCTTGAGTTTGCGAATTGACGGTTTATTAAACCAACTTTACACAGGCTACTGTTTGGGCCGTAGCACACGCCAAAAAGATAACAGATAACCCATAAGCCAATCGTGACCTTCTCTTGGGCAGCCCAGACGTAAGAGAGAGAGAATAAAGGCTGAACCTGGTCTTAACTTCCAATGCTCACCCCCCTGCCCAACCCCCCTCCACGCCACTCCGCCAACCACCAGGATGCCCGGCATCAGAACATTCCAGGCATTCCCGTGATTGGCAGATAGCAGGTTGACTGATATGTCGGACCCCGCGAACACCGGGTACTGGTCAGTACAACACAACCACATCCTAGCCTAAGACATAACACACAGCTGTCTGTGCGGGTCGCTACAATATTGTAGTGACCCGCACAGACAGCCGTGTGTTATGTGTTAGGCTAGTAGGTGGTTGTGTTGTACTTACCAGTACCCAGTGCTTGCGGGTCCGACAAGCCAATCAACCTGCTATCTGCCAATCACGGGAATGCCTGGAATGTTCTGATGCCGGGCATCCAGGTGGTTGGCAGAGTGGCGTGCGTGGGGGGGGAGCATTGGAAGCTAAGACCAGGTTTAGCCTTTGTTCTCCCTCTTATGTCTGGCCCTCACAAGAGAAGGTCACGGTTGGCTTGTGGGTTAATCTTTCATTTATTTGGCGTGGGCTACGACCAAACAGTAGCCTGTGTAAAGTTGGGTTAATAAACCATCAATTCTTAAACTCATTCCTCTGCCTGGACAATTGTTCCTTTATGATCTAGTCAGGTCATTACAATATCATACCAATTCGAAGATGGACATCCACAAAATAATACATACCATACGAAAACATAACATATCATACTAAATGAAGTGTCTTGGATTGACACCCCTCCCCCTCCATCGGTTCCTGAATGGACACCCCACCCCTGCTGTGCTAGCTGTAGAAGACAGTGTCCTTCGCCCCCAGCATGCGGGAGCGACATCATGTGCAAACACACAGTGTCGCCTCATGTACCAGAGAAAACCATGCCCGACAGGCTTGGCAAAACACACGGCCTAGCCCCCATCCCACTAGCACATCTAGCTTGCTAGTTAGATAGCACACGGTCTCACCCAAGCCTCCCACCTGCTGCGTAATGGACAAGCTGGAAAAAATAACAGACAGTGTACTTCGCTCCCACCTGCCCTCACCGTCGTTAACAGAACTGCGAGAAAACAGAGACGAAGGACACAGTCTACTGGTGTATGGCCAGCTAGCTACCGTTGCCGCCCCTTCTTCTGTGGGGTTTATCGCCAGCTGGCATCCAATGGTACTGTGCATTAATGCACCTTCCGCCTTTCCTATCTTAAAAGTTGACATATATAATAACAAAGAGGGGTTCCTGCATATGCAGGAACGCCCTGAATTGCAGGCCGCAATTATCTTGGTCCCGACAGAGATCATTGCGTCAAGGTTGACATGTTCAGGGTGGGACCCGGCATTCAAATAGACGATTCTGAGATTAAACTATTTTTGTTGACACTCAGATTATTTGAAAATGTTCTGTTTGTCTACCTGTTGTATTAAAAGCACACATTTGTGGCATTATTTACACACTCTCAGAATGAGCTGCTTCAACTTCAGTGGCCTTCCTCTACTGGTCGGGCGTGTGAGTTCAAGTGTGACAAGTTTTTGTGTGGTCTCGTTGAAATAGAGTAGCCGGACAATCACGTGGCAGTTATCTTTCCAAAGAAATGTACTTAAATATGATTAGACTGTAATTCACAGGAGAATGTCACAAGGAGTTCACATTTGCTTAGCATTAACACAATGTCCTCATGATGGGGATATCATGGAGATATCTTGTTTTTGGTTAGCAAATGTGAACTGATAGGCCATCAGTACGGAATAGGGTAGACTAGAATGGTATAGAACAGAATATCATTGACTAGAATAGATTAGAGAAGGATTAGCCAGTGTGTTCATCATTTGTCTTTCATTTAACAATTAATACTGGATATCTTAAATAGTCTGGCTTTCATTTAAAAAAGGATCTTCCCTGGAGGCACATTAACTTGTGGTGAGTTGCACATACTACTTGTGCAGTAGGCACTCAATTCTCTTACAATACATGTCTATTATTCATTAGTGAGAAACACATGTATAGACTGACATCTCGTGAACTGTTGAGGAACTGCAGTGTGGCCGATAGACTGAAATGTCGACTGAATAAGGTTGAACCGGATGCTGTTTCATTTGTGTTGAAATTTGAATCATTAACGGTTTTTGATCATTTTAATCAATACAAATAATGGTTTCACTATTAGTGTGTTGTGTGTGTGCGTTCTGGACAGGTCTCCGCGCCTCTCGAACGCTCTGGAATAACGAGAACGTTCATTTGCATACGCCTCGCAGCCTGCGTCATTGCACAGGATTGCTGCGCTCTCTTGAGCAATGTCGTCGGAGTGTTCGAGAAATGGCTAGAAATCATGAGTGCTATTTTTTAGGCACTGGGGGTGGTATATATTCTGGTGAAGTACATTCAGATTCAAACATCGACTCAACGAGAATACTAAAGGGAAAAGAAAGCAAGAAAAGAGAAGAGACACGTTCAACAGACCTCTACATTCATAAACTGTAAGTAAAGGGGAATTAATACAGGACCCTATTTTCATAATGGCTGTGACAGTTATAAACTTGATAGAATAAACAATGACGCTGTGGTGGTTGCGTGGACATAGCTGATTTAGCTATAACATTATGCCAGAATATTTGGTTAACTAATAAAGAAATAATATTATAAAAATATAATATTATAATAACATTCATTGGACAGACTATGCCTACATTTCTTTTGTAGCATATTATTATTTTATTATAATTAGTTATTTGTTCATTTTAAGAAAATCTGCTCTAATTCTGTTAAGATAACACAATATTATTCAGGAGTGTTCATAGAAAAAATGTAGACCTGTTGTGAAAATAGTTTCTCTGTAATGGATTAGCAGAAATGATTGTGTCTAACACTAATATATAACACAAACATTGACAACAGTGTTGTTTTCAGACCTGGGTTCAAATGCTTATTATTGTTTTTCAAGGACTTTAAAATACCAGTACATTTTGAAATATAAGTAGTTGAATATTGGAATGAGTTTGGAAATACATTTGGAAAGTATTACCATGTATTTGAAAATACTCAAATACACAGACAAGTGTATTTTAAAATAAAAATATTTCATGCATTTGAACCCAAGATTGTTTGTTCCTAGGTGCACTTGAAATGTATTTGGAGACAAGTATTTGAAAATAGTTTAAAATAGTATTTAAATAAAATGATTTGATAATACTTTAAATAGAAGTGGCCACATTATTTGAAAATACTCAAATACACAGAAAATAAGAATTAGAAATACTTAAATACGCATGTATTTGAACCCAGGTCTGGTTGTTATTCAAGTATATTTAGGCTAACATCTCTGTTGGTGGAGATTGACATTACTTGCACCTAGGCTTTCGTAGAATAATATCAATTTCTAAAATATTATTTCATTCGTTTGTAGGCAACTAACTCCAAACCATCAAGATGTCATCAGCTAAAGGCCCGTCTATCGGCATTGACCTGGGCACCACCTACTCCTGTGTGGGGGTGTTCCAGCATGGTAAAGTGGAGATCATCGCCAACGACCAGGGCAACAGGACCACACCCAGCTATGTGGCCTTCACAGACACCGAGAGACTTATCGGAGACGCAGCAAAGAACCAGGTGGCCATGAACCCCAACAACACCGTTTTCGACGCCAAACGCCTGATTGGCCGGAAGTTCAACGATCAGGTCGTGCAAGCCGACATGAAGCACTGGCCCTTCAAGGTGGTCAGCGACGGAGGAAAGCCTAAAGTTCAGGTCGATTACAAAGGTGAGAACAAATCCTTCAACCCAGAGGAGATCTCCTCCATGGTCCTGGTGAAGATGAGGGAGATCGCTGAGGCTTACCTGGGCCAGAAGGTGTCCAATGCAGTCATCACAGTCCCTGCCTACTTCAACGATTCACAGAGACAGGCCACTAAGGACGCTGGAGTGATCGCTGGGCTGAATGTGCTGAGGATCATCAACGAGCCCACGGCGGCAGCCATCGCCTACGGCATGGACAAAGGCATGTCCAGGGAACGCAACGTCCTGATTTTTGACCTGGGTGGGGGCACCTTTGACGTCTCCATCCTGACCATCGAGGATGGGATCTTTGAGGTGAAGGCCACGGCTGGAGACACTCACCTGGGAGGGGAGGACTTTGACAACCGCCTGGTCAGTCACTTTGTGGAGGAGTTCAAGAGGAAACACAAGAAGGACATCAGCCAGAACAAGCGGGCTCTGAGGAGGCTGAGGACAGCCTGCGAGAGGGCCAAGAGAACACTGTCCTCCAGCTCCCAGGCCAGCATTGAGATTGACTCCCTTTTTGAGGGCATCGACTTCTACACCTCCATCACCAGGGCTCGTTTTGAGGAGATGTGTTCCGACCTCTTCAGGGGAACCCTGGAGCCTGTGGAGAAAGCCCTCGGGGATGCCAAGATGGACAAGGCCCAAATCCACGACGTCGTCCTGGTCGGAGGCTCCACCCGGATCCCCAAGGTCCAGAAGCTCCTGCAGGACTTTTTCAACGGCCGAGAGCTAAACAAGAGCATCAACCCAGACGAGGCGGTGGCCTACGGCGCTGCCATCCAGGCGGCCATCTTGTCTGGCGACAAGTCTGAGAACGTCCAGGACCTGCTGCTGCTGGATGTGGCTCCCCTGTCCCTGGGCATCGAAACCGCCGGAGGGGTCATGACCGCCCTGATCAAACGCAACACCACCATCCCATCCAAACAGACCCAGACCTTCACCACTTACTCCGACAACCAGCCCGGGGTCATGATCCAGGTCTACGAGGGAGAGAGAGCCATGACAAAGGACAACAACCTCCTGGGGAAGTTTGAGCTTTCTGGGATCCCCCCTGCCCCACGAGGAGTCCCTCAGATCGAGGTGACCTTTGACATCGACGCCAACGGCATTCTGAACGTATCAGCGGTGGACAAGAGCACGGGCAAAGAGAACAAGATCACCATCACCAACGACAAGGGCCGGCTCAGCAAAGAGGATATTGAGAGGATGGTGCAGGACGCTGACAAATACAAAGCTGAGGATGACGCACAGAGGGAGAAGGTAGCTGCCAAGAACTCCCTGGAGTCGTACGCCTTCAATATGAAGAGCAGCGTGGAGGACGACAACATGAAAGGCAAGATCAGCCAGGAGGACAAAAAGAAAGTGGTGGACAGGTGCGACCAGACCATTTCCTGGTTGGAGAACAACCAGCTGGGCGACAAAGAGGAGTATGAGCATCAGCTAAAGGAGCTGGAGAAAGTATGCCAGCCTATCATTACCAAGCTGTACCAGCAGGGAGGGATGCCCACAGGTTGCTGTGGAGATCAGGCACGGACCAGCTCTGGTGACAGCTCCCAAGGCCCAACCATTGAAGAGATTGACTAAAGTGAGGGATTTTTATAAAGGACTTTTCAAAATGCATTAGTATCACTGCATACAATTTACTATTCAGGAAATACTTTGTACTTGTAAAAACACACTGTACATCTGTTGATTCATACCATATTGCATTGCTGGACATTGCAGATAAAATGTATATAAATATGTTTCTAGGTCTGTTGGCTGTTTTCTTGATTTCCTTCTCATCATAACACATTGATTATTCACATTTTTTACACAATACCATGAAATATTGTAAACAAAACTTTGATAGACGGCTAAACCACCAGAGAGAACAAGTGAAGACACCCTAATGGCCACAATGTTTAGCTTATCAACTCTTTATTCTGCCATAACATCTGATACAATCACTATGGTCCTTCTTGGGAAAAGAGGCACAAATACATTTCTGGCACATATTAAAAAAACAATTACAGGTCACATTTTTCCTTACTTTGTGCTTATTGGTGTCAAGCTCAAAGAACCAAATACTGTATATTTAACTGATTTTGAAGTATTTAAAGTGGAACTGACAGCATTTGAACTACTTTGTTTCATATCTGCAACAGACAATCATAATATCAGTAAAACATATCAAATTCCCAGTTTATGCTTCAAAACCAACTTTGTAAGAGGTTTTAAAAAAAGAGGTTCTATTTGACTCAAAATTCCATGTTGTACAGTAAGGGAATGTCAATACAATGAAACTGTAAGGTGTTCATCCATACAATTATTATTTAATTCAATGAAAAACATGTTTTAAGTTCAAATGTTACAACAACCTATAGCTAAGTTGTTGTTATTTGGTGATAAATACTTTTTGATTAGGGTCGCAGCATATTATGGACATCTGCAAGCGTAGCAGCAAAGGCTGGACAAATGATTTATCTATTTTGTTTTAAAACGTTAAGATGCTATATACAGTATATGAACATAAGTGGATATTATAGAGGGCCAATATTATAAAGGGCCATATTCTTTCGAATAAAACAATGGCCAGTTGTTTTGTAAAAGAAATAGCCTTTGTCTGGCGAATTCGTTGGGTACATTGACTTCAATAATTCAAAACCTAGGAGCCTCGTGGTTCTCACCACATTCCATAGACTTACACAATAATTATGACTACACCTGGAGGACATCCTCCAACCTATCAGAGCTCTTGCAGTATGAACTAACAAGTTTTCCATCCAAAGGATCTGATAATTAATTTAGTACTGAAAGCATAAGCTACAGCTAGCTAGCACTGCAGTGAGTAGTTGACTCAAAGAGAGAAAGGCAATAGTTGAAGCAGCATAGAGAGAGAGAGCTAGCTATATTTCATTAGATTTTTTTTTCTTCTTAGTCTACCTTTCACTTAGCTATTGCAGCTAATTTATTATACCCAAAGAACCTGACTCAAACAGAGAGAAATGCTATTTATGTTAGCTAGCTGGCTAAGTCTATTCAACACTGCAACTCTTCCAAGTCAATGTAAGCTTTTGGTTTTATAAATGTATGGACACCGGGGCCCGCCGGTTTAACTGCTAAACTACTTGCTGTACACTGTAATGCGTGATTGTACACTTGGGATTGGATTGTGGGTTTACTAATGTGTTGGTTCTATTTTGGTTTGTTTTACTATAACCTTGATATGGTGACGATGTAGGTTGTGTAGCGGTTAGTGGTTATGTATGGTGTGACGGTTTGGTAAGGAGAGGTTTTTGTGCCTGGTCACAGATAGCTGTTGTGTTGTGTACTGAAGTCCACAAGTGAAGGGAAAAGCTGAGAGGAGGAAAGCTTGTAGATGCGAGAATGAATTTTACAACAAGTAAAGTGATAATGCTCTATGTGGCTGCTATGAAATTTAACTGTGTGTGTGTGATCAGGGGTGTATTCATTCTGCCGATTCTGTTGCAAAATGTTTCTTAAACAGTACGAAATGGGGCGGGACCAACCTGAATTTATTTGTCCAATAGAAACTTTCGAAACGTTTTGCAACTGTTTGGACTAAAGGTTACACCCCAGATCAGCTAGATGCAGGCAAGAGTGTGCAAGGTGGGATTGAATGTGTCTCTGCCTGTCACCTTGATCACTCCAATTTGTCTCTCGACCTGTGCACCTACGGTATAAACTTTCATTTCTAGGCTATAGGTTGTAGCAATCTCTTGATTGGTTTAGGGAAAATTTGAGTATCATGGAGTAGCCTAAACCTATTGATGTGACATTGAGCTGGGTGAATGGGAATATGAATGACAGTCATCCAATATGCTGTAATCGAAATAAGGCCATGGTAATAAAACAAAATCCTCCATAATCTTGAACGACACCAACCGGCACTGCTGTGTATATAGTGTGAAGTGTGTCCTCATCTAGTAGGTATGTGGTATTGTGGTATGGTAAGGCAACTTAATTTGCGAGAAGTCATAGTATTTTACTGTCAGCCATTGTTGCCATTAATCCTCAATCAGACCACCAGAGAGCATCTTTGAGCACATCTACACTCAAGTATCCAGGGCTGAATACTTATGTAAATTTTGTATTTATTTTTTATTTATCTGTTATTTTACCAGGTAAGTTGACTGAGATCCCATTCTCATTTGCAGCAACGGCCTTGGGAATAGTTACAGGGGAGAGGAGGGAGATTAATGAGCCAATTGTCAACTGGGGATTATTAGGTGACCGTGATGGTTTGAAGGTCAAATTGGGAATTTAGCCAGGACACCGGGGTTAACACCCCTACTCTTACGATAAGTGCCATGGGATCTTTAATGACCTCAGAGAGTCAGGACACCCGTTTATTGTCCCATCCGAAAGACGGCACTCTCCACAGGGCAATGTCCCCAATCACTGCCCTGGGGCATTGAGATATATTTTTTTAGACCAGAGGAAAGAGTGCCTCCTACTGGCCCTCCAACACTTCTTCCAGCAGCATCTGGTCTCCCATCTAGGGACTGACCAGGACCAACCCTGCTTTGCTTCAGAAGCAAGTCAGCAGTGGTATGCAGGGTGGTAAACTGCTGGCGAAATAAGGTATTTCTGTTTTTATTTTTAATAAATATGAGACCATTTAAAAAAAAATGTTTTTGCTTTGTCATTATGAGGTATTGTGTGTTGACTGATGATGAAAACAATTATTTCATCCATTTTTAGAATAAGGCTGTAACGTAACAAATTGTGGAAAAAGTCAAGGGGTCTGAATACTTTACCAATGCAATGCATATTAGCAAATACTTTAGCTACCATTTGTGTTTTTGTCATTAAAATTCACAGGAGAATGTCACAAGGAGTTCACATTTGCTTAGCATTAACACGATATCCTCATGATGGGGATGTCATGGAGATATCTTGTTTTTGGTTAGCAAATGTGAACTGATAGGCCATCAGTACGGAATAGGGTAGACTAGAATGGTATAGAACAGAATATCATTGACTAGAATAGATTAGAGAAGGATTAGCCAGTGTGTTCATCATTTGTCTTTCATTTAACAATTAATACTGGATATCTTAAATAGTCTGGCTTTCATTTAAAAAAGGATCTTCCCTGGAGGCACATTAACTTGTGGTGAGTTGCACATACTACTTGTGCAGTAGGCACTCAATTCTCTTACAATACATGTCTATTATTCATTAGTGAGAAACACATGTATAGACTGACATCTCGTGAACTGTTGAGGAACTGCAGTGTGGCCGATAGACTGAAATGTCGACTGAATAAGGTTGAACCGGATGCTGTTTCATTTGTGTTGAAATTTGAATCATTAACGGTTTTTGATCATTTTAATCAATACAAATAATGGTTTCACTATTAGTGTGCTGTGTGTGTGCGTTCTGGACAGGTTTCCGCGCCTCTCGAACGCTCTGGAATAACGAGAACGTTCATTTGCATACGCCTCGCAGCCTGCGTCATTGCACAGGATTGCTGCGCTCTCTTGAGCAATGTCGTCGGAGAGTTCGAGAAATGGCTAGAAATCATGAGTGCTATTTTTTAGGCACTGGGGGTGGTATATATTCTGGTGAAGTACATTCAGATTCAAACATCGACTCAACGAGAATACTAAAGGGAAAAGAAAGCAAGAAAAGAGAAGAGACACGTTCAACAGACCTCTACATTCATAAACTGTAAGTAAAGGGGAATTAATACAGGACCCTATTTTCATAATGGCTGTGACAGTTATAAACTTGATAGAATAAACAATGACGCTGTGGTGGTTGCGTGGACATAGCTGATTTAGCTATAACATTATGCCAGAATATTTGGTTAACTAATAAAGAAATAATATTATAATCATATAATATTATAATAACATTCATTGGACAGACTATGCCTACATTTTTTTTGTAGCATATTATTATTTTATTAGAATTAGTTATTTGTTCATTTTAAGAAAATCTGCTCTAATTCTGTTAAGATAACACAATATTATTCAGGAGTGTTCATAGAAAAAATGTAGGCCTGTTGTGAAAATAGTTTCTCTGTAATGGATTAGCAGAAATGATTGTGTCTAACACTAATATATAACACAAACATTGACAACAGTGTTGTTTTCAGACCTGGGTTCAAATGCTTATTATTGTTTTTCAAGGACTTTAAAATACCAGTACATTTTGAAATATAAGTAGTTGAATATTGGAATGTGTTTGGAAAAACATTTGGAAAGTATTACCATGTATTTGAAAATACTCAAATGCACAGACAAATGTATTTTAAAATTAAAATATAAAAATATTTCATGCATTTGAACCCAGGATTGTTTGTTCCTAGGTGCATTTGAAATGTATTTGGAGACAAGTATTTGAAAATAGTTTTAAATAGTATTTAAATAAAATGATTTGAAAATACTTTAAATAGAAGTGGCCACATTATTTGAAAATACTCAAATACACAGAAAATAAGAATTAGAAATACTTAAATACGCATGTATTTGAACCCAGGTCTGGTTGTTATTCAAGTATATTTAGGCTAACATCTCTGTTGGTGGAGATTGACATTACTTGCACCTATGCTTTCGTAGAATAATATCAATTTCTAAAATATTATTTCATTCGTTTGAAGGCAACTAACTCCAAACCATCAAGATGTCATCAGCTAAAGGCCCGTCTATCGGCATTGACCTGGGCACCACCTACTCCTGTGTGGGGGTGTTCCAGCATGGTAAAGTGGAGATCATCGCCAACGACCAGGGCAACAGGACCACACCCAGCTATGTGGCCTTCACAGACACTGAGAGACTTATCGGAGACGCAGCAAAGAACCAGGTGGCCATGAACCCCAACAACACCGTTTTCGACGCCAAACGCCTGATTGGCCGAAAGTTCAACGATCAGGTCGTGCAAGCCGACATGAAGCACTGGCCCTTCAAGGTGGTTAGCGACGGAGGAAAGCCTAAAGTTCAGGTCGATTACAAAGGTGAGAACAAATCCTTCAACCCAGAGGAGATCTCCTCCATGGTCCTGGTGAAGATGAGGGAGATCGCTGAGGCTTACCTGGGCCAGAAGGTGTCCAATGCAGTCATCACAGTCCCTGCCTACTTCAACGATTCACAGAGACAGGCCACTAAGGACGCTGGAGTGATCGCTGGGCTGAATGTGCTGAGGATCATCAACGAGCCCACGGCGGCAGCCATCGCCTACGGCATGGACAAAGGCATGTCCAGGGAACGCAACGTCCTGATTTTTGACCTGGGTGGGGGCACCTTTGACGTCTCCATCCTGACCATCGAGGATGGGATCTTTGAGGTGAAGGCCACGGCTGGAGACACTCACCTGGGAGGGGAGGACTTTGACAACCGCCTGGTCAGTCACTTTGTGGAGGAGTTCAAGAGGAAACACAAGAAGGACATCAGCCAGAACAAGCGGGCTCTGAGGAGGCTGAGGACAGCCTGCGAGAGGGCCAAGAGAACACTGTCCTCCAGCTCCCAGGCCAGCATTGAGATTGACTCCCTTTTTGAGGGCATCGACTTCTACACCTCCATCACCAGGGCTCGTTTTGAGGAGATGTGTTCCGACCTCTTCAGGGGAACCCTGGAGCCTGTGGAGAAAGCCCTCGGGGATGCCAAGATGGACAAGGCCCAAATCCACGACGTCGTCCTGGTCGGAGGCTCCACCCGGATCCCCAAGGTCCAGAAGCTCCTGCAGGACTTTTTCAACGGCCGAGAGCTAAACAAGAGCATCAACCCAGACGAGGCGGTGGCCTACGGCGCTGCCATCCAGGCGGCCATCTTGTCTGGCGACAAGTCTGAGAACGTCCAGGACCTGCTGCTGCTGGATGTGGCTCCCCTGTCCCTGGGCATCGAAACCGCCGGAGGGGTCATGACCGCCCTGATCAAACGCAACACCACCATCCCATCCAAACAGACCCAGACCTTCACCACTTACTCCGACAACCAGCCCGGGGTCATGATCCAGGTCTACGAGGGAGAGAGAGCCATGACAAAGGACAACAACCTCCTGGGGAAGTTTGAGCTTTCTGGGATCCCCCCTGCCCCACGAGGAGTCCCTCAGATCGAGGTGACCTTTGACATCGACGCCAACGGCATTCTGAACGTATCAGCGGTGGACAAGAGCACGGGCAAAGAGAACAAGATCACCATCACCAACGACAAGGGCCGGCTCAGCAAAGAGGATATTGAGAGGATGGTGCAGGACGCTGACAAATACAAAGCTGAGGATGACGCACAGAGGGAGAAGGTAGCTGCCAAGAACTCCCTGGAGTCGTACGCCTTCAATATGAAGAGCAGCGTGGAGGACGACAACATGAAAGGCAAGATCAGCCAGGAGGACAAAAAGAAAGTGGTGGACAGGTGCGACCAGACCATTTCCTGGTTGGAGAACAACCAGCTGGGCGACAAAGAGGAGTATGAGCATCAGCTAAAGGAGCTGGAGAAAGTATGCCAGCCTATCATTACCAAGCTGTACCAGCAGGGAGGGATGCCCACAGGTTGCTGTGGAGATCAGGCACGGACCAGCTCTGGTGACAGCTCCCAAGGCCCAACCATTGAAGAGATTGACTAAAGTGAGGGATTTTTATAAAGGACTTTTCAAAATGCATTAGTATCACTGCATACAATTTACTATTCAGGAAATACTTTGTACTTGTAAAAACACACTGTACATCTGTTGATTCATACCATATTGCATTGCTGGACATTGCAGATAAAATGTATTTAAATATGTTTCTAGGTCTTTTGGCTGTTTTCTTGAATTCCTTCTCATCATAACACATTGATTATTCACATTTTTTACACAATACCATGAAATATTGTAAACAAAACTTTGAGAGACGGCTAAACCACCAGAGAGAACAGGTGAAGACACCCTAATGGCCACAATGTTTAGCTTATCAACTCATTATTCTGCCATAACATCTGATACAATCACTATGGTCCTTCTTGGGAAAAGAGGCACAAATACATTTCTGGCACATATTAAAAAAACAATTACAGGTCACATTTTTCCTTACTTTGTGCTTATTGGTGTCAAGCTCAAAGAACCAAATACTGTATATTTAACTGATTTTGAAGTATTTAAAGTGGAACTGACAGCATTTGAACTACTTTGTTTCATATCTGCAAACGGACAATCATAATATCAGTAAAACATATCAAATTCCCAGTTTATGCTTCAAAACCAACTTTGTAAGAGGTTTTAAAAAAAGAGGTTCTATTTGACTCAAAATTCCATGTTGTACAGTAAGGGAATGTCAATACAATGAAACTGTAAGGTGTTCATCCATACAATTATTATTTAATTCAATGAAAAACATGTTTTAAGTTCAAATGTTACAACAACCTGTAGCTAAGTTGTTGTTATTTGGTGATAAATACTTTTTGATTAGGGTCGCAGCATATTATGGACATCTGCAAGCGTAGCAGCAAAGGCTGGACAAATGATTTATCTATTTTGTTTTAAAACGTTAAGATGCTATATACAGTATATGAACATAAGTGGATATTATAAAGGGCCATATTCTTTCGAATAAAACAATGGCCAGTTGTTTTGTAAAAGAAATAGCCTTTGTCTGGCGAATTCGTTGGGTACATTGACTTCAATAATTCAAAACCTAGGAGCCTCGTGGTTCTCACCACATTCCATAGACTTACACAATAATTATGACTACACCTGGAGGACATCCTCCAACCTATCAGAGCTCTTGCAGTATGAACTAACAAGTTTTCCATCCAAAGGATCTGATAATTAATTTAGTACTGAAAGCATAAGCTACAGCTAGCTAGCACTGCAGTGAGTAGTTGACTCAAAGAGAGAAAGGCAATAGTTGAAGCAGCATAGAGAGAGAGAGCTAGCTATATTTCATTAGATTTTTTTTTCTTCTTAGTCTACCTTTCACTTAGCTATTGCAGCTAATTTATTCTACCCAAAGAACCTGACTCAAACAGAGAGAAATGCTATTTATGTTAGCTAGCTGGCTAAGTCTATTCAACACTGCAACTCTTCCAAGTCAATGTAAGCTTTTGGTTTTATAAATGTATGGACACCGGGGCCCGCCGGTTTAACTGCTAAACTACTTGCTGTACACTGTAATGCGTGATGGTACACTTGGGATTGGATTGTGGGTTTACTAATGTGTTGGTTCTATTTTGGTTTGTTTTACTATAACCTTGATATGGTGACGATGTAGGTTGTGTAGCGGTTAGTGGTTATGTATGGTGTGACGGTTTGGTAAGGAGAGGTTTTTGTGCCTGGTCACAGATAGCTGTTGTGTTGTGTACTGAAGTCCACAAGTGAAGGGAAAAGCTGAGAGGAGGAAAGCTTGTAGATGCGAGAATTTTACAACAAGTAAAGTGATAATGCTCTATGTGGCTGCTATGAAATTTAACTGTGTGTGTGTGATCAGGGGTGTATTCATTCTGCCGATTCTGTTGCAAAATGTTTCTTAAACAGTACGAAATGGGGCGGGACCAACCTGAATTTATTTGTCCAATAGAAACTTTCGAAACGTTTTGCAACTGTTTGGACTAAAGGTTACACCCCAGATCAGCTAGATGCAGGCAAGAGTGTGCAAGGTGGGATTGAATGTGTCTCTGCCTGTCACCTTGATCACTCCAATTTGTCTCTCGACCTGTGCACCTACGGTATAAACCTTCATTTCTAGGCTATAGGTTGTAGCAATCTCTTGATTGGTTTAGGGAAAATTTGAGTATCATGGAGTAGCCTTAACCTATTGATGTGACATTGAGCTGGGTGAATGGGAATATGAATGACAGTCATCCAATATGCTGCAATCGAAATAAGGCCATGGTAATAATACAAAATCCTCCATAATCTTGAACGACACCAACCGGCACTGCTGTGTATATAGTGTGAAGTGTGTCCTCATCTAGTAGGTATGTGGTATTGTGGTATGGTAAAGCAACTTAATTTGCGTGAAGTCATAGTATTTTACTGTCAGCCATTGTTGCCATTAATCCTCAATCAGACCACCAGAGAGCATCTTTGAGCACATCTGCACTCATAAGTATCCAGGGCTGAATACTTATGTAAATTTTGTATTTATTTTGTATTTATCTGTTATTTTACCAGGTAAGTTGACTGAGATCCCATTCTCATTTGCAGCAACGACCTTGGGAATAGTTACAGGGGAGAGGAGGGAGATTAATGAGCCAATTGTCAACTTGGGATTATTAGGTGACCGTGATGGTTTGAAGGTCAAATTGGGAATTTAGCCAGGACACCGGGGTTAACAGGTTGTGTAGCCTAGAGCGATTTTCTAGGTTAGCTAGCCAGCTATTGTCGTTCTTTTAAAGTAACGTAACGCAATCAACCTGCTAGCTAGCCAGCTAGCCCCCGAATAGCAGCACTGTAGAAACTATTACACTCGACGGAACGACTTGATTAGTGTAGTGTCAACATCGCAGCCACTACCAGCTAGCCTACTCCAGCAGTACTGTATCATTTCAATCATTTTAGTCAATAAGATTCTTGCTACGTAAGCTTAACTTTCTGAACATTCGAGACGTGTAGTCCACTTGTCATTCCAATCTCCTTTGCATTAGCGTAGCCTCTTCTGTACCCTGTTAACTATGTGTCTATCTATCCCTGTTCTCTCCTCTCTGCACAGACCATACAAACGCTCCACACCGCGTGGCCGCGGCCACCCTAATCTGGTGGTCCCAGCGCGCACGACCCACGTGGAGTTCCTGGTCTCCGGTAGCCTCTGGAACTGCCGATCTGCGGCCAACAAGGCAGAGTTCATCTCAGCCTATGCCTCCCTCCAGTCCCTCGACTTCCTGGCACTGACGGAAACATGGATCACCACAGATAACACTGCTACTCCTACTGCTCTCTCTTCGTCCGCCCACGTGTTCTCGCACACCCCGAGAGCTTCTGGTCAGCGGGGTGGTGGCACCGGGATCCTCATCTCTCCCATGTGGTCATTCTCTCTCTCTCCCCTTACCCATCTATCTATCGCCTCCTTTGAATTCCATGCTGTCACAGTTACCAGCCCTTTCAAGCTTAACATCCTTATCATTTATCGCCCTCCAGGTTCCCTCGGAGAGTTCATCAATGAGCTTGATGCCTTGATAAGCTCCTTTCCTGAGGACGGCTCACCTCTCACAGTCCTGGGCGACTTTAACCTCCCCACGTCTACCTTTGACTCATTCCTCTCTGCCTCCTTCTTTCCACTCCTCTCTTTTGACCTCACCCTCTCACCTTCCCCCCCTACTCACAAGGCAGGCAATACGCTCGACCTCATCTTTACTAGATGCTGTTCTTCCACTAACCTCACTGCAACTCCCCTCCAAGTCTCCGACCACTACCTTGTATCCTTTTCCCTCTCGCTCTCATCCAACACTTCCCACACTGCCCCTACTCGGATGGTATCGCGCCGTCCCAACCTTCGCTCTCTCTCCCCCGCTACTCTTTCCTCTTCCATCCTATCATCTCTTCCCTCTGCTCATACATTACATTTACATTTAAGTCATTTAGCAGACGCTCTTATCCAGAGCGACTTACAAATTGGTGAATTCACCTTCTGACATCCAGTGGAACAGCCACTTTACAATAGTGCATCTAAGTCATTAAGGGGGGGGGGGTGGTGAGAAGGATTACTTATCCTATCCTAGGTATTCCTTGAAGAGGTGGGGTTTCAGGTGTCTCCGGAAGGTGGTGATTGACTCCGCTGTCCTGGCGTCGTGAGGGAGTTTGTTCCACCATTGGGGGCCAGAGCAGCGAACAGTTTTGACTGGGCTGAGCGGGAACTGTACTTCCTCAATGGTAGGGAGGCGAGCAGGCCAGAGGTGGATGAACGCAGTGCCCTTGCTTGGGTGTAGGGCCTGATCAGAGCCTGGAGGTACTGCGGTGCCGTTCCCCTCACAGCTCCGTAGGCAAGCACCATGGTCTTGTAGCGGATGCGAGCTTCAACTGGAAGCCAGTGGAGAGAGCGGAGGAGCGGGGTGACGTGAGAGAACTTGGGAAGGTTGAACACCAGACGGGCTGCGGCGTTCTGGATGAGTTGTAGGGGTTTAATGGCACAGGCAGGGAGCCCAGCCAACAGCGAGTTGCAGTAATCCAGACGGGAGATGACAAGTGCCTGGATTAGGACCTGCGCCGCTTCCTGTGTGAGGCAGGGTCGTACTCTGCGGATGTTGTAGAGCATGAACCTACAGGAACGGGCCACCGCCATGATGTTGGTTGAGAACGACAGGGTGTTGTCCAGGATCACGCCAAGGTTCTTAGCGCTCTGGGAGGAGGACACAATGGAGTTGTCAACCGTGATGGCGAGATCATGGAACGGGCAGTCCTTCCCCGGGAGGAAGAGCAGCTCCGTCTTGCCGAGGTTCAGCTTGAGGTGGTGATCCGTCATCCACACTGATATGTCTGCCAGACATGCAGAGATGCGATTCGCCACCTGGTCATCAGAAGGGGGAAAGGAGAAGATTAATTGTGTGTCGTCTGCATAGCAATGATAGGAGAGACCATGTGAGGTTATGACAGAGCCAAGTGACTTGGTGTATAGCGAGAATAGGAGAGGGCCTAGAACAGAGCCCTGGGGGACACCAGTGGTGAGAGCGCGTGGCGAGGAGACAGATTCTCGCCACGCCACCTGGTAGGAGCGACCTGTCAGGTAGGACACAATCCAAGCGTGGGCCGCGCCGGAGATGCCCAACTCGGAGAGGGTGGAGAGGAGGATCTGATGGTTCACAGTATCGAAGGCAGCCGATAGGTCTAGAAGGATGAGAGCAGAGGAGAGAGAGTTAGCTTTAGCAGTGCGGAGCGCCTCCGTGATGCAGAGAAGAGCAGTCTCAGTTGAATGACTAGTCTTGAAACCTGACTGATTTGGATCAAGAAGGTCATTCTGAGAGAGATAGAGGGAGAGCTGGCCAAGGACGGCACGTTCAAGAGTTTTGGAGAGAAAAGAAAGAAGGGATACTGGTCTGTAGTTGTTGACATCGGAGGGATCGAGTGTAGGTTTCTTCAGAAGGGGTGCAACTCTCGCTCTCTTGAAGACGGAAGGGACGTAGCCAGCGGTCAGGGATGAGTTGATGAGCGAGGTGAGGTAAGGGAGAAGGTCCCCGGAAATGGTCTGGAGGAGAGAGGAGGGGATAGGGTCGAGCGGGCAGGTTGTTGGGCGGCCGGCCGTCACAAGAAGCGAGATTTCATCTGGAGAGAGAGGGGAGAAAGAGGTCAGAGCACAGGGTAGGGCAGTGTGAGCAGAACCAGCGGTGTCGTTTGACTTAGAAAACGAGGATCGGATGTCGTCGACCTTCTTTTCAAAATGGTTGACGAAGTCATCTGCAGAGAGGGAGGAGGGGGGAGGGGGAGGAGGATTCAGGAGGGAGGAGAAGGTGGCAAAGAGCTTCCTAGGGTTAGAGGCAGATGCTTGGAATTTAGAGTGGTAGAAAGTGGCTTTAGCAGCAGAGACAGAGGAGGAAAATGTAGAGAGGAGGGAGTGAAAGGATGCCAGGT
Organism: Oncorhynchus masou masou; assembly: GCF_036934945.1. Lineage (NCBI taxonomy): Eukaryota > Metazoa > Chordata > Actinopteri > Salmoniformes > Salmonidae > Oncorhynchus > Oncorhynchus masou. Next base: position 5,546,881 of record NC_088225.1, on the reverse strand, counting down.
CCGCAGGGAGGCGAGTTTTCCTCCATTTCCGCTCGGCTGCCCGGAGCTCTGTTCTGTGAGCTCGCAATGAGTCATCGAGTCACGGAGCGGGAGGGGAGGACCGAGCCGGCCTGGAGGATAGGGGACATAGAGAGTCAAAGGATGCAGAAAGGGAAGAGAGGAGGGTTGAGGAGGCAGAGTCAGGAGAAAGGTTGGAGAAGGTATGAGCAGAGGGAAGAGATGAAAGGATGGAAGAGGAAAGAGTAGCGGGGGAGAGAGAGCGAAGGTTGGGACGGCGCGATACCATCCGAGTAGGGGCAGTGTGGAAGTGTTGGATGAGAGCGAGAGGGAAAAGGATACAAGGTAGTGGTCGGAGACTTGGAGGGGAGTTGCAGTGAGGTTAGTGGAAGAACAGCATCTAGTAAAGATGAGGTCGAGCGTATTGCCTGCCTTGTGAGTAGGGGGGAAGGTGAGAGGGTGAGGTCAAAAGAGGAGAGGAGTGGAAAGAAGGAGGCAGAGAGGAATGAGTCAAAGGTAGACGTGGGGAGGTTAAAGTCGCCCAGGACTGTGAGAGGTGAGCCGTCCTCAGGAAAGGAGCTTATCAAGGCATCAAGCTCATTGATGAACTCTCCGAGGGAACCTGGAGGGCGATAAATGATAAGAATGTTAAGCTTGAAAGGGCTGGTAACTGTGACAGCATGGAATTCAAAGGAGGCGATAGATAGGTGGGTAAGGGAGAGAGAGAGAATGACCACTTGGGAGAGATGAGGATCCCGGTGCCACCACCCCGCTGACCAGAAGCTCTCGGGGTGTGCGAGAACACGTGGGCGGACGAAGAGAGAGCAGTAGGAGTAGCAGTGTTATCTGTGGTGATCCATGTTTCCGTCAGTGCCAGGAAGTCGAGGGACTGGAGGGAGGCATAGGCTGAGATGAACTCTGCCTTGTTGGCCGCAGATCGGCAGTTCCAGAGGCTACCGGAGACCAGGAACTCCACGTGGGTCGTGCGCGCTGGGACCACCAGATTAGGGTGGCCGCGGCCACGCGGTGTGGAGCGTTTGTATGGTCTGTGCAGAGAGGAGAGAACAGGGATAGATAGACACATAGTTAACAGGGTACAGAAGAGGCTACGCTAATGCAAAGGAGATTGGAATGACAAGTGGACTACACGTCTCGAATGTTCAGAAAGTTAAGCTTACGTAGCAAGAATCTTATTGACTAAAATGATTGAAATGAAAGAGTACTGCTGGAGTAGGCTAGCTGGTAGTGGCTGCGATGTTGACACTACACTAATCAAGTCGTTCCGTCGAGTGTAATAGTTTCTACAGTGCTGCTATTCGGGGCTAGCTGGCTAGCTAGCAAGGTTGATTGCGTTCCGTTACTTAAAAGAACGACAATAGCTGGCTGGCTAACCTAGAAAATCGCTCTAGGCTACACAATTGTCTTAGATACAAAGACGGCTATGTAGCTAGCTAGCTACGATCAAACAAAACAAACCGTTGTACTGTAATAGTTACTACAGTGCTGCTATTCGGGGCTAGCTGGCTAGCTACATTAGAAGAACGACAATAGCTGGCCAGCTAACCTAGAAAATCGCTCTAGACTACACAATTGTCTTAGATACAAAGACGGCTATGTAGCTGGCTAGCTACGATCAAACAAATCAAACCGTTGTACTGTAATGAAGTGAAATGAAAATGTGATACTACCTGTGGAACGACGCGGAATGTTGACCGGGTAGTTGGAGTTCAATTCGGTAGAGGTTGGCTAGCTGTTGGCTAGCTAGCTAGCAGCATTTCCTACGTTAAGGACGACAAATAGCTGGCTAGCTAACCTCGGTAAATTAAGATAATCACTCTAAGTCTACACACTCTAAACTGCACAATTATCTTGGATACGAAGACAACTATGTAGCTAGCTGACACTACGCTAATCGAGTCGTTCAGTTGAGTGTAATAGTTTCTACAGTGCTAGTGGACAGTGGATGTTAGCTAGCTGCTTAGCTGCTTAGCTAGCTGCTTAGCTAGCTGCTGGGCAGATACGTTAGGACGACGAAATACGATAATTATGCAATTGTCGTTGATACAAAGACGGCTATGTAGCTGGCTAAGAAGAAATTGCTAAGATTAGACAAATCAAACCGTTGTACTATAACGAAATGTAATGAAAAGTTATAAAAAGTTATACTACCTGCGGACCGAAGTGTAGATGCGGCCGCTCGCTCCAACCGGAATATATATACCTTCTCCAACCTTTCTCCTGATTCTGCCTCCTCAACCCTCCTCTCTTCCCTTTCTGCATCCTTTGACTCTCTATGTCCCCTATCCTCCAGGCCGGCTCGGTCCTCCCCTCCCGCTCCGTGGCTCGATGACTCATTGCGAGCTCACAGAACAGAGCTCCGGGCAGCCGAGCGGAAATGGAGGAAAACTCGCCTCCCTGCGGACCTGGCATCCTTTCACTCCCTCCTCTCTACATTTTCCTCCTCTGTCTCTGCTGCTAAAGCCACTTTCTACCACTCTAAATTCCAAGCATCTGCCTCTAACCCTAGGAAGCTCTTTGCCACCTTCTCCTCCCTCCTGAATCCTCCTCCCCCCCCTCCTCCCTCTCTGCAGATGACTTCGTCAACCATTTTGAAAAGAAGGTCGACGACATCCGATCCTCGTTTGCTAAGTCAAACGACACCGCTGGTTCTGCTCACACTGCCCTACCCTGTGCTCTGACCTCTTTCTCCCTCTCTCTCCAGATGAAATCTCGCTTCTTGTGACGGCCGGCCGCCCAACAACCTGCCCGCTCGACCCTATCCCCTCCTCTCTTCTCCAGACCATTTCCGGGGACCTTCTCCCTTACCTCACCTCGCTCATCAACTCATCCCTGACCGCTGGCTACGTCCCTTCCGTCTTCAAGAGAGCGAGAGTTGCACCCCTTCTGAAAAAACCTACACTCGATCCCTCCGATGTCAACAACTACAGACCAGTATCCCTTCTTTCTTTTCTCTCCAAAACTCTTGAACGTGCCGTCCTTGGCCAGCTCTCCCGCTATCTCTCTCAGAATGACCTTCTTGATCCAAATCAGTCAGGTTTCAAGACTAGTCATTCAACTGAGACTGCTCTTCTCTGCATCACGGAGGCGCTCCGCACTGCTAAAGCTAACTCTCTCTCCTCTGCTCTCATCCTTCTAGACCTATCGGCTGCCTTCGATACTGTGAACCATCAGATCCTCCTCTCCACCCTCTCCGAGTTGGGCATCTCCGGCGCGGCCCACGCTTGGATTGCGTCCTACCTGACAGGTCGCTCCTACCAGGTGGCGTGGCGAGAATTTGTCTCCTCGCCACGCGCTCTCACCACTGGTGTCCCCCAGGGCTCTGTTCTAGGCCCTCTCCTATTCTCACTATACACCAAGTCACTTGGCTCTGTCATAACCTCACATGGTCTCTCCTATCATTGCTATGCAGACGACACACAATTAATCTTCTCCTTTCCCCCTTCTGATGACCAGGTGGCGAATCGCATCTCTGCATGTCTGGCAGACATATCAGTGTGGATGACGGATCACCACCTCAAGCTGAACCTCGGCAAGACGGAGCTGCTCTTCCTCCCGGGGAAGGACTGCCCGTTCCATGATCTCGCCATCACGGTTGACAACTCCATTGTGTCCTCCTCCCAGAGCGCTAAGAACCTTGGCGTGATCCTGGACAACACCCTGTCGTTCTCAACCAACATCATGGCGGTGGCCCGTTCCTGTAGGTTCATGCTCTACAACATCCGCAGAGTACGACCCTGCCTCACACAGGAAGCGGCGCAGGTCCTAATCCAGGCACTTGTCATCTCCCGTCTGGATTACTGCAACTCGCTGTTGGCTGGGCTCCCTGCCTGTGCCATTAAACCCCTACAACTCATCCAGAACGCCGCAGCCCGTCTGGTGTTCAACCTTCCCAAGTTCTCTCACGTCACCCCGCTCCTCCGCTCTCTCCACTGGCTTCCAGTTGAAGCTCGCATCCGCTACAAGACCATGGTGCTTGCCTACGGAGCTGTGAGGGGAACGGCACCGCAGTACCTCCAGGCTCTGATCAGGCCCTACACCCAAGCAAGGGCACTGCGTTCATCCACCTCTGGCCTGCTCGCCTCCCTACCATTGAGGAAGTACAGTTCCCGCTCAGCCCAGTCAAAACTGTTCGCTGCTCTGGCCCCCCAATGGTGGAACAAACTCCCTCACGACGCCAGGACAGCGGAGTCAATCACCACCTTCCGGAGACACCTGAAACCCCACCTCTTCAAGGAATAACTAGGATAGGATAAGTAATCCTTCTCACCCCCCCTTAATGATTTAGATGCACTATTGTAAAGTGGCTGTTCCACTGGATGTCAGAAGGTGAATTCACCAATTTGTAAGTCGCTCTGGATAAGAGCGTCTGCTAAATGACTTAAATGTAATGTAAAAACACCCCTACTCTTACGATAAGTGCCATGGGATCTTTAATGACCTCAGAAAGTCAGGACACCCGTTTAACGTCCCATCCGAAAGACGGCACTCTACACAGGGCAATGTCCCCAATCACTGCCCTGGGGCATTGAGGTATATTTTTTTAGACCAGAGGAAAGAGTGCCTCCTACTGGCCCTCCAACACTTCTTCCAGCAGCATCTGGTCAACCATCTAGGGACTGACCAGAACCAACCCTGCTTAGCTTCAGAATCAAGATGCAAGTCAGCAGTGGTATGCAGGGTGGTAAACTGCTGGCGAAATAAGGTATTTCTGTTTTTATTTTTAATAAATATGAGACCATTTCAAAAAAAATGTTTTTGCTTTGTCATTATGAGGTATTGTGTGTTGACTGATGATGAAAACAATTATTTCATCCATTTTTAGAATAAGGCTGTAACGTAACAAATTGTGGAAAAAGTCAAGGGGTCTGAATACTTTACCAATGCAATGCATATTAGCAAATACTTTAGCTACCATTTGTGTTTTTTGTCATTAAAATTCACAGGAGAATGTCACAAGGAGTTCACATTTGCTTAGCATTAACACAATGTCCTCATGATGGGGATGTCATGGAGATATCTTGTTTTTGGTTAGCAAATGTGAACTGATAGGCCATCAGTAAGGAATAGGGTAGACTAGAATGGTTTAGAACAGAATATCATTGACTAGAATAGATTAGAGAAGGATTAGCCAGTGTGTTCATCATTTGTCTTTCATTTAACAATTAATACTGGATATCTTAAATAGTCTGGCTTTCATTTAAAAAAGGATCTTCCCTGGAGGCACATTAACTTGTGGTGATTTGCACATACTACTTGTGCAGTAGGCACTCAATTCTCTTACAATACATGTCTATTATTCATTAGTGAGAAACACATGTATAGACTGACATCTCGTGAACTGTTGAGGAACTGCAGTGTGGCCGATAGACTGAAATGTCGACTGAATAAGGTTGAACCGGATGCTGTTTCATTTGTGTTGAAATTTGAATCATTAACGGTTTTTGATCATTTTAATCAATACAAATAATGGTTTCACTATTAGTGTGCTGTGTGTGTGCGTTCTGGACAGGTCTCCGCGCCTCTCGAACGCTCTGGAATAACGAGAACGTTCATTTGCATACGCCTCGCAGCCTGCGTCATTGCACAGGATTGCTGCGCTCTCTTGAGCAATGTCGTCGGAGAGTTCGAGAAATGGCTAGAAATCATGAGTGCTATTTTTTAGGCACTGGGGGTGGTATATATTCTGGTAAAGTACATTCAGATTCAAACATCGACTCAACGAGAATACTAAAGGGAAAAGAAAGCAAGAAAAGAGAAGAGACACGTTCAACAGACCTCTACATTCATAAACTGTAAGTAAAGGGGAATTAATACAGGACCCTATTTTCATAATGGCTGTGACAGTTATAAACTTGATAGAATAAACAATGACGCTGTGGTGGTTGCGTGGACATAGCTGATTTAGCTATAACATTATGCCAGAATATTTGGTTAACTAATAAAGAAATAATATTATAATCATATAATATTATAATAACATTCATTGGACAGACTATGCCTACATTTTTTTTTGTAGCATATTATTATTTTATTATAATTAGTTATTTGTTCATTTTAAGAAAATCTGCTCTAATTCTGTTAAGATAACACAATATTATTCAGGAGTGTTCATAGAAAAAATGTAGGCCTGTTGTGAAAATAGTTTCTCTGTAATGGATTAGCAGAAATGATTGTGTCTAACACTAATATATAACACAAACATTGACAACAGTGTTGTTTTCAGACCTGGGTTCAAATGCTTATTATTGTTTTTCAAGGACTTTAAAATACCAGTACATTTTGAAATATAAGTAGTTGAATATTGGAATGAGTTTGGAAATACATTTGGAAAGTATTACCATGTATTTGAAAATACTCAAATACACAGACAAATGTATTTTAAAATTAAAATATTAAAATATTTCATGCATTTGAACCCAGGATGGTTTGTTCCTAGGTGCACTTGAAATGTATTTGGAGACAAGTATTTGAAAATAGTTTTAAATAGTATTTAAATAAAATGATTTGAAAATACTTTAAATAGAAGTGGCCACATTATTTGAAAATACTCAAATACACAGACAAGTGTATTTTAAAATTAAAATATTTCATGCATTTGAACCCAGGATTGTTTGTTCCTAGGTGCATTTGAAATGTATTTGGAGACAAGTATTTGAAAATAGTTTAAAATAGTATTTAAATAAAATGATTTGAAAATACTTTAAATAGAAGTGGCCACATTATTTGAAAATACTCAAATACACAGAAAATAAGAATTAGAAATACTTAAATGCGCATTTATTTGAACCCAGGTCTGGTTGTTATTCAAGTATATTTAGGCTAACATCTCTGTTGGTGGAGATTGACATTACTTGCACCTAGGCTTTCGTAGAATAATATCAATTTCTAAAATATTATTTCATTCGTTTGAAGGCAACTAACTCCAAACCATCAAGATGTCATCAGCTAAAGGCCCGTCTATCGGCATTGACCTGGGCACCACCTACTCCTGTGTGGGGGTGTTCCAGCATGGTAAAGTGGAGATCATCGCCAACGACCAGGGCAACAGGACCACACCCAGCTATGTGGCCTTCACAGACACCGAGAGACTTATCGGAGACGCAGCAAAGAACCAGGTGGCCATGAACCCCAACAACACCGTTTTCGACGCCAAACGCCTGATTGGCCGAAAGTTCAACGATCAGGTCGTGCAAGCCGACATGAAGCACTGGCCCTTCAAGGTGGTTAGCGACGGAGGAAAGCCTAAAGTTCAGGTCGATTACAAAGGTGAGAACAAATCCTTCAACCCAGAGGAGATCTCCTCCATGGTCCTGGTGAAGATGAGGGAGATCGCTGAGGCTTACCTGGGCCAGAAGGTGTCCAATGCAGTCATCACAGTCCCTGCCTACTTCAACGATTCACAGAGACAGGCCACTAAGGACGCTGGAGTGATCGCTGGGCTGAATGTGCTGAGGATCATCAACGAGCCCACGGCGGCAGCCATCGCCTACGGCATGGACAAAGGCATGTCCAGGGAACGCAACGTCCTGATTTTTGACCTGGGTGGGGGCACTTTTGACGTCTCCATCCTGACCATCGAGGATGGGATCTTTGAGGTGAAGGCCACGGCTGGAGACACTCACCTGGGAGGGGAGGACTTTGACAACCGCCTGGTCAGTCACTTTGTGGAGGAGTTCAAGAGGAAACACAAGAAGGACATCAGCCAGAACAAGCGGGCTCTGAGGAGGCTGAGGACAGCCTGCGAGAGGGCCAAGAGAACACTGTCCTCCAGCTCCCAGGCCAGCATTGAGATTGACTCCCTTTTTGAGGGCATCGACTTCTACACCTCCATCACCAGGGCTCGTTTTGAGGAGATGTGTTCCGACCTCTTCAGGGGAACCCTGGAGCCTGTGGAGAAAGCCCTCGGGGATGCCAAGATGGACAAGGCCCAAATCCACGACGTCGTCCTGGTCGGAGGCTCCACCCGGATCCCCAAGGTCCAGAAGCTCCTGCAGGACTTTTTCAACGGCCGAGAGCTAAACAAGAGCATCAACCCAGACGAGGCGGTGGCCTACGGCGCTGCCATCCAGGCGGCCATCTTGTCTGGCGACAAGTCTGAGAACGTCCAGGACCTGCTGCTGCTGGATGTGGCTCCCCTGTCCCTGGGCATCGAAACCGCCGGAGGGGTCATGACCGCCCTGATCAAACGCAACACCACCATCCCATCCAAACAGACCCAGACCTTCACCACTTACTCCGACAACCAGCCCGGGGTCATGATCCAGGTCTACGAGGGAGAGAGAGCCATGACAAAGGACAACAACCTCCTGGGGAAGTTTGAGCTTTCTGGGATCCCCTTGCCCCACGAGGAGTCCCTCAGATCGAGGTGACCTTTGACATCGACGCCAACGGCATTCTGAACGTATCAGCGGTGGACAAGAGCACGGGCAAAGAGAACAAGATCACCATCACCAACGACAAGGGCCGGCTCAGCAAAGAGGATATTGAGAGGATGGTGCAGGACGCTGACAAATACAAAGCTGAGGATGACGCACAGAGGGAGAAGGTAGCTGCCAAGAACTCCCTGGAGTCGTACGCCTTCAATATGAAGAGCAGCGTGGAGGACGACAACATGAAAGGCAAGATCAGCCAGGAGGACAAAAAGAAAGTGGTGGACAGGTGCGACCAGACCATTTCCTGGTTGGAGAACAACCAGCTGGGCGACAAAGAGGAGTATGAGCATCAGCTAAAGGAGCTGGAGAAAGTATGCCAGCCTATCATTACCAAGCTGTACCAGCAGGGAGGGATGCCCACAGGTTGCTGTGGAGATCAGGCACGGACCAGCTCTGGTGACAGCTCCCAAGGCCCAACCATTGAAGAGATTGACTAAAGTGAGGGATTTTTATAAAGGACTTTTCAAAATGCATTAGTATCACTGCATACAATTTACTATTCAGGAAATACTTTGTACTTGTAAAAACACACTGTACATCTGTTGATTCATACCATATTGCATTGCTGGACATTGCAGATAAAATGTATTTAAATATGTTTCTAGGTCTTTTGGCTGTTTTCTTGAATTCCTTCTCATCATAACACATTGATTATTCACATTTTTTACACAATACCATGAAATATTGTAAACAAAACTTTGATAGACGGCTAAACCACCAGAGAGAACAAGTGAAGACACCCTAATGGCCACAATGTTTAGCTTATCAACTCTTTATTCTGCCATAACATCTGATACAATCACTATGGTCCTTCTTGGGAAAAGAGGCACAAATACATTTCTGGCACATATTAAAAAAACAATTACCTGTCACATTTTTCCTTACTTTGTGCTTATTGGTGTCAAGCTCAAAGAACCAAATACTGTATATTTAACTGATTTTGAAGTATTTAAAGTGGAACTGACAGCATTTGAACTACTTTGTTTCATATCTGCAAACGGACAATCATAATATCAGTAAAACATATCAAATTCCCAGTTTATGCTTCAAAACCAACTTTGTAAGAGGTTTTAAAAAAAGAGGTTCTATTTGACTCAAAATTCCATGTTGTACAGTAAGGGAATGTCAATAAAATGAAACTGTAAGGTGTTCATCCATACAATTATTATTTAATTCAATGAAAAACATGTTTTAAGTTCAAATGTTACAACAACCTATAGCTAAGTTGTTGTTATTTGGTGATAAATACTTTTTGATTAGGGTCGCAGCATATTATGGACATCTGCAAGCGTAGCAGCAAAGGCTGGACAAATGATTTATCTATTTTGTTTTAAAACGTTAAGATGCTATATACAGTATATGAACATAAGTGGATATTATAAAGGGCCATATTCTTTCGAATAAAACAATGGCCAGTTGTTTTGTAAAAGAAATAGCCTTTGTCTGGCGAATTCGTTGGGTACATTGACTTCAATAATTCAAAACCTAGGAGCCTCGTGGTTCTCACCACATTCCATAGACTTTCACAATAATTATGACTACACCTGGAGGACATCCTCCAACCTATCAGAGTTCTTGCAGTATGAACTAACAAGTTTTCCATCCAAAGGATCTGATAATTAATTTAGTACTGAAAGCATAAGCTACAGCTAGCTAGCACTGCAGTGAGTAGTTGACTCAAAGAGAGAAAGGCAATAGTTGAAGCAGCATAGAGAGAGAGAGCTAGCTATATTTCATTAGATTTTTTCTTCTTCTTAGTCTACCTTTCACTTAGCTATTGCAGCTAATTTATTCTACCCAAAGAACCTGACTCAAACAGAGAGAAATGCTATTTATGTTAGCTAGCTGGCTAAGGCTATTCAACACTGCAACTCTTCCAAGTCAATGTAAGCTTTTGGTTTTATAAATGTATGGACACCGGGGCCCGCCGGTTTAACTGCTAAACTACTTGCTGTACACTGTAATGCGTGATTGTACACTTGGGATTGGATTGTGAAGAGAAAAGCTGAGAGGAGGAAAGCTTGTAGATGCGAGAATGAATTTTACAACAAGTAAAGTGATAATGCTCTATGTGGCTGCTATGAAATTTAACTGTGTGTGTGTGATCAGGGGTGTATTCATTCTGCCGATTCTGTTGCAAAATGTTTCTTAAACAGTACGAAATGGGGCGGGACCAACCTGAATTTATTTGTCCAATAGAAACTTTCGAAACGTTTTGCAACTGTTTGGACTAAAGGTTACACCCCAGATCAGCTAGATGCAGGCAAGAGTGTGCAAGGTGGGATTGAATGTGTCTCTGCCTGTCACCTTGATCACTCCAATTTGTCTCTCGACCTGTGCACCTACGGTATAAACTTTCATTTCTAGGCTATAGGTTGTAGCAATCTCTTGATTGGTTTAGGGAAAATTTGAGTATCATGGAGTAGCCTAAACCTATTGATGTGACATTGAGCTGGGTGAATGGGAATATGAATGACAGTCATCCAATATGCTGTAATCGAAATAAGGCCATGGTAATAAAACAAAATCCTCCATAATCTTGAACGGCACAAACCGGCACTGCTGTGTATATCGTGTGAAGTGTGTCCTCATCTAGTAGTTGCATTGTGCTTCAGTGCGGTATGGTAAGGAACCTTGAAGTGCGTGAGATCATAGTATTTTACTGTCAACCGTTGTTGCCCTTAATGCTCATTCAGACCACCAGAGGGCATCTTTGAGCACATCTACTCCAGCCTGAAAGAAATACTGCTGGCCTGCAGTTGGACCACAAGACAGTTTTATGGGTTTAACTGAATGAATAATTATATTGAAGAAATTAGTCGCCTTCTTTTCTTTCTAATGGGTCGAAAACTGCATTTTCTTTTTAAACTCAAGTTTCACACTGTGGTAAATAAACATGTTAAGCCATATTTTCACCTAAACTAATTTCTACTTGATAGGGTGCCATTTAGGTAGTTTATGATATCGTTTATTTTGTTATAAGATCACAGTTTGTTATGTGGCATGTGTGTTTCTATACAATCATTCAAATAAGTTTCCATCACCAATTAGCTATTATGAGCCTTTCGGCTAGCTATTGTCCATATTAATTTCTTATCGAGGTGTGAACTGTGACTCACATCCATTACTACTGTCAGCCCAGTATTCTAAACATGAAAACACAGCATCTACAATACTTTTTAAACAACATTCTTTGTGTTTTTGTTAATAAAATATATTATAATTCGATTTTAAAAATATGATTTCAAAATGCAGATGTTTATTCGGTTACTGTACAGCAGCTGTTACCAAACTAGGGGTCGGGACCAAAGCTCCCACTGGATAACTGACACTTCCTAACTTGACATTGTCTGGTAAAGACTGCATCAAAACTCAGCAGGACAGACAGTATCTTCTCTGTTTCACCACGCTCTCCACCGGGTCTGCGTCACACCAAACGGCAGGCGTCAAAGACACCGGGAATCTTCCATTTCAGTTGGTTCTCAACATTTAACACCACACCAGTTATCACTCCTTTCAACAGCACTCAGCTCCGGAGAGCATAGCAAATCAAAGTTCTTGTCCCAAGACGCATGGTGCGGAAGAAAACAATAACAGATTCAACAGGCCCCAACCTCTTCTCCACCCATCCTGACACCACATATGGATGAGCCAGAAGGCAAGGATCCATTCTCTCCAGACATCCTTGTCATCATCGGGAAGAGGCCCGAACTCAGCAGGTTAAATGTTGGATCTACCGGAGAGCATTTTTGCCATTTTTGTATTTGACGCCCATCTTCCTCACCACATCGCTTCCCTCTACACTCCTTTACGTCTTCCCCACTGTCCATTCCCACATCTCCATGCTCCTTCATCCGCTGTCGTAGCAAACTGTTCAAATGGTTCTTGTATCTTGAATTTTCCGCCATGTAGGTGTAACAGTATAGACTTTACGTCCGTCCCTCGCCCCGACCTGGGCCGGAACCAGGGACGCTCTGCACACGGTCACCCTCCAAGCATCGTTACCCATCGCTGCACAAAAGCTGCGGCCCTTGCAGAGCAAGAGGAACCACTACTTCCCTAACTTCTACCACACCCTCCCCCCCTCCCCAAAAAACCTCTCCCAAACCCCATTAAACTTGATTTATAGCCTGCTGAAACACTCCACCCTTAGGTTTGTTCAGCATGTCAACAACCATTTCAACAGTGACATCTGTTACCCTCAATATCTTTTGCCATCTCCACAATAACCTTTAACCTGGCATTTCTGCTTTCCACTACCAGAGTTGTATTATTAACCTTACCAGTAAAAGCTATGAAGTCAACTTTATTCATTATCAAAGTGTCCTTTGACACCACACTTTCAAGGTTTCTGAACAGGCCTCAAAACCATGCCAGGACCATCAGATTAACCATTTTTAATGAAGCCAGCAATGCAAATCATTCATCTCAGTGATTGACAGTATACAAGTATTATTGCATGTATACTAACCAATCGCAATGAAATGAAATCTGGTCATGATCAGTTTCATATATTTCATATCGTATTGTCTTGATAACGGCATTGACGTTGTTGGTTGGCTAGCAAGCAAAACTTGACGTTAATTTACACACCTTTCACTTTTGGGAAAACTGGTCCACCCACTTGATAGCTAGCAGTGGAGGCTGGTGGGAGGAGCTATAGGAGGACGGGCTCTGTGTAATGGCTGGATTGGAATAAGTGGAACGGAGTCAAACGTGGTTTCCGTATGTTTGATGTGTTTGATACCGTTTAATTTATTCCATTCCAGCCATTACAATGAGCCCATCCTCCAATAGCTCCTCCCACCAGCCTCCACTGGTAGCTAGCTATCATTAGTTCAAATAAAGCAAAATGATGTACTGATATGAAAGTGCAATTGTAAACCCAATGGGTGCACATTTTTGTTTTTGCCTTAGCGCTACACAGCTGATTCAAATAATCAAAGCTTAAAGGATTAGTTGATTATTTAAATCAGCTGTGTAGTGCTACGTTAAAAAGCATAACGTGCACCTTTTGGGTCCCGAGGGTCGAGTCCACACAGCCAAAAGTCAGAGACTAATGTGGTTTTCCAACAGCAAGGCTCAGATCAACATGGCAGTGTTGCCATTGTTTATAAAATGTTTTCATTATCCTGTTGAGAAAAAAAAAACATGTCTCCAAACCCCATGTCACACACTCACAAACTGAAATCATAACCTAACAATGCAAGCGATGGCTGCAGGATGAAGTTATGAAGATGAACTGCAGAAACGTGCAGTTGACTGCAGTCAAAACGTCATGACCTTTTGATCACATGATTTTTGTAGTGTTCATGCTGTTGACATGTTGGCGCAAGTCGGAGAATTATTATCCCCATAATGCAACACACTTTGAAAGGGCGACAAAAGTGATCAGTGGCTTTTTTGCTACCTCAAGTCTACACTACATGTATGTCAAGTTTGTATTTGTAGCTAATGACAGTTTATACATTACTTTCAGACATTGATTCTTCAGCCAGATGTCTGGTTGCCAGATCCAAATGTTATGTAAAGATGGGAGATTCGGATAATGCATTGAGGGACGCAGAGGCCTCTCTCTATGAGGACAAATAATTCTTAAAGGTGCAGTTTAAACATTGGACATTATTCAGCCCTGTTCTATTTTCAGCCTTTGGCTTTATTGTGTTGCAGTCATTGTATTATCTCTCAGCCAGTGTTTGCCGTTATTGAGGAAAGCTTTGTATTGTCTGTTTTGTTTGGAACGGAACAGATCCCCCTGTTGGCCAGCTACTGTACTGAAATTCAAAGCTTTTTTTATTTTCAATGACCACTAGGGCACACTGTTGTTTCTGATTTGTCATCATTTCCCAAGCAAAATCCATTGATTTATTTTGTATTCCTCATTTCCCAGGGTTTGTATCAGAAAGCGGAAGCTTTATACACCATGGGAAACTTGGAGTTTGCCTTGGTGTTTTACCAGAGGGGGCATAAACGGTGGCCAGAGCTGCAGGAATTTAGACTGGGAATCCAGAAGGCCCAAGAGGCTATCAACAACTCTGTGGGCTGTAAGTACTGGGTCAAAAAATATTTTTGTAGAAGACCAACAGATTGAGTACCTCATTGTTCTCATAATGCAGTTTTTGTGAGTTTTCCATCTGGTTTTCTAAATATCTTACCTTTCTACCACCTCTGACCCCTCATCTGTGAACCTGGAAAACAAGGGCGACCTGTCCTTCTTCCACAAGGCCGATGAGGTGAGTCAATGGTAAAGCCTCGAGACGACGAGCTGCATCTTTTTCAGAATTCCTCCCACCTCTGCATGCGTGTCATCCTCGGGATGAGTTCTGTGTGTGGGATTGATTGGCAGGGGAAGAAGGGACGGCCCGAAGGGGCTGATTCACCCCCTGAGAAGGAAGATGAGGTAGCAGAACAAGAAGATGCCTAAGAGTGAGAAGACAGCCAAACAGCTTCTGGGAGAGCTCTACAGCGATAAGGAGAAGCTACAGGAAGATGAAGGTAGGGCAGCCAGAAATCTTTTACTTAGCCTGTTCCTGCACGTTCACTCTTTTGTCTTAGTTTCAGTACACAATCGATACACTGTCACACTTGGGAAGATGCTCTTTTATCACGTACCCTATCTGGAGAATTGGCCTCTACGTGTCCTTTGATTCCCTTTACAGATTTATTATTATCAGCATGAATTACAGAGCCCAGTGTGTGGTAAAGGGCAAGTCATAAATGGCCTCCAAACTTGGTGAAAGGTAAGATGTGGGGAGGGGAGGGACTGCAGGACCTATCTGAACACAGGCACTGATTTCTGGCGCCAGCAGAAGCCCATCTATGCGCGGGAGAGAGACCGCAAGCTCATGCAGCAGAAGTGGAACAATCCCCGGCAGAACCCTCCCTCTGATCCCACCCGTTTTGTACTCAAGAGCCTGGAAGAGATTGATGCTGATAAGACAGAACAGACCCAAGGATGAATATGGTAGTTTGATGCTTATCAATACATCCTGGCCAACGGTAAACTATTATAAGCATGTATTGGGGGCATGATCTTTGGTACATCTTTCTCACTCATCATTATTCACGATTCATTCATGATAATCCTTCATCGTGGTAGCATTCATATTAATGTAGAAGTGTTCAGAAACATTTGGTTCTTATTTACAATCAGTGACTCCAAAATGACACAATACATTATTTACCATTCATTTCTATTGGGCACAACATAACCAAAACAAACAGCAAATGCATCCAACAAGTTTGTAGAGTCACAAGCTTGGTGTCGTCATTGCGTTCCTAGGAATATGGGACCAAATACTACGCTTTTGACTCCATTTAATACACTAAGTGAATTTGTCCAAATACTTGACACCTTCAAAGGAGGGGACGAGATACATAAAGTGCATTTATAACTAAAATGTAAAACAGATATGTATCAAAATAACCTGAAATAAAAAGGTGACATTCTGTACTGTCGGCTCATAAAACATTTGATCTCAGGTCCAAAATGCTGGAGTACAGAGCCAAATGAAGAGTTTTAGCTTCACTATCCAAATAAACACGTAGGGGAGCGTATGTGATTTTTCTAACGTCCCACATTTCAAATCAAGTGCTTTTCACACACTGCATCTTATTGTTTTTAACAGTGGGTTTTTTCCCGCTTTCTTTGTTGTCCAACAGCAAACTCCCAGACGCAAAGTCAAGGGCACTTGATAATGTTGGCCGGGTGTACGCCAGAATAGGAACGTTCCCACAGGCTATTGATGCGTCGGTGGAAACTCAAAGTGTATGGCACATCTGTGTTTTTATGTTTGGGTTGTGTGATGAAGCAAATAGTTTAATACAAAGGACTCCTGATGTATGTATTCTATTCACTGTTGTTTGTGTATTTCCTTCTCCATTCTCAGCTGGGAGGAAAGATCCCGCTGGCCAGTGGCCGGCCCGGGACTACGGCGTTCGCTCACTCGCCGTGGCCGATGAAATCGCTGATGAGAAGTGGCAACTGAACGCCTGTGTGTTGGTGGCACAGTCAGAGAGTAAGTGCAGGTCGAAGTGTGGAGAAACCCCTTGTTTGAGTCGTTGATAAGTTGTGATGTGCATAGCAATAGCAATGGCCCCCTGGCCTGTATTTTAAGTTCATCTTTACAGACTCTTAAAGAAAATGCCATTATCTCATGTCTGAGCTTGATCTAATTAATATAATGTATTTTTTTATGTATTGTGGTTCCATTGAGGGGCGGCAGGTAGCCTAGAGGTTAGAGTGTTGGAACAGTGTTGTTCGAATCCCCGAGCTGGCAAGGTGGAAAAATCTGCTGTTCTGCACTTGAGCAAGGCAGTAAACCCCCACAACTGCTCACCTGGCGCCGATGCCATGGACATCGATTAAGGCAGCCCCCCGCACCTCTCTGATTCAGAGGGGTTGGCTTAAATGCGGAAGACACATTTCGGTTGAATGCTTTCAGTTGTGCAACTGACTAGGTATCCCTTTTCCATTGACGTTTATGGGATTAAATGGGAACATGTCCATACAATTCTGATCTGATGTGGACAGCATATCAATGCTGATTCTTTTGAATTACAACCTGGGGACACAAGTGATGATTTCATGGAAACTGTGATTAGTCTGTCTACTTGATCTTGGTCAAAGCATTGAACTGGTCCTCACAGTCTTTTCATTCTGTGTCCCCTCCCAGTGAAGCTTGTCAACTTTAAATCCGGTGTTGCCCACTTTGAAAAAGCTTTGGACAGGGCTACGGTTCTCCAGGATGACCCTGCTCGGGATGCCACCCAGAAGGTTACCTGAGCATCCTTGTCAATTCAGGTCACTTCTTTCCTATTGTCAAATCACAATGGCTCACTGATACAATATTTGATGCCCTTATTTAGGCTCTCCGTGAGGCAAGGCAATGTTTATGAGCGCTCATCAGGAGATGACTGAAGAGGGGCCACAGACAGATGTTCAAAGACAATGTAATAAAAACGGTCTTTTAAACATGCTTCTCCGACCTCCACTTGACTTTTTGTTGTATACTTTTATTTTCTTTGCTTATTTATGTATAGACAAATTGCACACATACAAAATGTACATACCCCTTACAGAATAAACTTAGGAGATACAGCTGAGGAAAGGACTTCGCTTGGGTGGGAACAAAATTGAACTATGCTATGATGTATTACTTTGAAAATGTATTATTCATTTACACAGGAATTCAATCCTTACAGCTGTGTAGTATAAGTTGATGTCTTCCTTTTCATTGATGTGTTTCCTGTAGTACTGCAACACATGCGCGTTTCCAATGTAATGTTTTGTAGTGTCTCATTAATAAAGCGTTTTGTTAAGCCTTGCCTAGTTGTTTTGGAGTCCTCTTTGTTTGCAGTGTAACGTGCCACCGACTAATGAGCCATTAAGCAATTATTGTGTGTTGAGTCGTTGGCACTCGGCACGCATGGTATTGGTAATCTAATTAAAACTATCAGAGAGAGAGAGAGAATGACCCAGAAGCTTTATATAAGGAAATATGGGTTAGAAAGATGGTTAAGATGTGTTTGGATTGCCTTATGAAACTTGTGAAATCTTGCTGATCTGGCACATTTTCCAGCAGAGCCTGTTAGCAGGTGTTGGGTAACTTGGGTTTAATTGCCTGTGCCAATGTGCATGTAAGCAGGCCATTGGAGACGCACACAACAGACGTGTACTGACTGGCACAATGCACCCAGTCAAAAATCATCTACTGTGTACACGTTTCCCTGTAGTGCTTTTCTACCTGGTTACAAGGCTCGTTCCCTTTACTTCTGCACTCTGATATCATTGTTTAAAACTGGCATGCTGACAATGCTGTGATTCACTAAGCAGCTGATTCCCTTTATATGGGTGTTATCAGATCAGACATTGATCAGACACATCTGATCTCATAGAGTCCACAGACTGTTGAGCAAAGTTCCTTTACAGAACATGCATTTCTGGGGGGGAAATGTACACAGAGTTTTGTTTTTCAAGGAGTTTGTGTTGTGGATGAGGACCTAAAATCATAAACTGCCAAAATACAAAATGAATCATTGTCACTTATGCCATGAATTATTAGACTCCCTGGCATTATTGCTATGGTTTATGGAATCGAAATTCAACTAAACTCATATGTAATTTTCTTCTCAGCCAGGAGCCAGGTCTACGTTGTCATTGATGGGACGTTCGCGTTGATAAGAGCGGGGGCGCGCAAACAATAGAAAACACCCCACCCTCAAGAGCACTAAACCTTGCGCGTGCTCAAGAGCCCGTAGTTTCCGTTTTCTTTCCTAGTGTTGGGGGCAGATTTCTGCGCGGAGCGCCGACTGTCCTCTGCTTTCCAGCTTTGAAAACGCCTAAATTGCAGAGTCAGCGGCATACTGCTGACACAACAGGCACGGTAAGAAACCTCCGTCGGTAATCTCGGGCCATTCATATCAATATGATACGTTAGCCCGATTAGAAGCTGCTCGTCATATAGTACGATCTTGGAACTTGACCGAAGTGATCAAAATCTCGCTTTTCAGACAAATCAAATTTCTTTCGCTTTGAAATAGGGTATCGCTGTTGTTCAAACGTGGCATCTGAGTTTGGACATGACATTGCCACGCTGATTTTGTTTTGTCTGTTAGCGTGGTGATTGCATTGCAGCCACTCCCCGTTTCATCATTTCATTGTTACACGGCGTTTACACCGTCGCACTAAAAACGTTCTCATCTGATCTTTTACAGAAGATTCACTCACCATAAATATTGGCCTTCGATGTGCTGTTTCGAATGTCGTTTGTTTCTTGGTGAACTTGTCTAGCCTGTAACGGGGATGACCATGCTTTTTTAAATATATATTAATCTTATTTCACGAACATTGTAGGCTATTGCGTTACTGACCGTCTGTTACTCCAAAAAATGTATGACTTCTACATACTTTCCTTGGCGATTTTTAAAAATGTATTTTTATTCAAGTGCTTTTTTAAAAGCGGATATACGAGCCCTTGTCCACACAAAAGGCTGGTATAATCAGTCGCAGGTGTTAATTTCTCACCCCGGCCTAGTCGCCGGAGACTGAGCGCACGCCGCTACTTTTTGTTCGGCGATTTTGCATAACCTATATCTGAACCTCGCTCATTAATCGAACCTAATTCAGTACCAAATTGCTGATGCATTTTTTATTATTGGTTTTATGGATGAATATTAATGCATGCTAATTGACGTTTGTTTCCCAATTACGTGTTTCCCACCTACACGTATAATGCAAGACGGGCAGTAGTTCAAGCCTATTATGTGAATGTTTTGAGAATTCAGAGCCCATGAAGGCATGCATTACACACACATCCACGTCTCACATACCACTCCAAAGATGCCAGCTGTACTTAAACCATTTAGTAATCAAGGTCGATAGAGCCAAGCCAACCACCCAATGCCTTTATCACTTTGATTTATTACTCCGAATAATCTGATGTCCAGGACGCAAACCGGTCAGAGGCCTAGCCCACAACGAGCTCTGATTCGGCAGGATTCCACAGAGAAACCGCTGCAGTACAGTAATTATATAAGGAGAGTCTGCTGCTCCCTATAACTCTTATTAGAAATACCAAAAGAGATCATTTGACTCCCTCAGAAAGTGATAGTGTGGTATCCCAAATCTTTGCACAAGGGAAGATTTATTTGTGTGTATGTGTATATATATATTACTTTTTTACAGCTTGTAAGTTTAAAGGAATTCCAGCACCATTTCATTGTTTATGCTGTACAGTTTCAAATATAAAGTTCCTGTTTTCCAAATATTGAATTTGTATGAGTTTCATTTGTATCGTTATTATTGCATGTATTTTCAGGGTGCAAATCTTTTGTCTAAACCCGTGTTTATCATTAGGTCCATTGAGGAACCCAGATATGGATGCTGAGCAGAACCAGGTGTTGGACACCGCGTCAGAGACTCGTGAGCAACAGGAGATTGGAGCAGGAGACTGCCCCCAGTCACAACTCGACTCTCCAATACATCCTGCAGAATCTCCAGTGAACGGGCAAGAAGTGGAGCGTTTGCCAGATATGCTGACAGAGTCAGGAATGTCAGAAGAAATGCAAGAGACGGTGCCTAAAGCAGAAAAATCACCAAAGAAAATGTCTCTGGAACCTTCTCAGGAGATTCAGACATCTCCAGAAGTCGTGACTAAAGCAGAGAAGTACCCAGAAAAACAACCAGAACTAGAGAGCTCAGAGGTCTCTGAGTCAGCTACAGCATTGTACTTCGAACCAGACAAAAAACAGACCACAGTGCCTGAAAAGCAGCCAATGCCAGAGAAAACACCAGAGCCTCTGCCTTTAGATGAGCCTCTAGCAGAGAATAACATTGAAACTGCGCCAGAGAAAATGGCTGAACCCGCCCCAGAGGCTGTTAAACTGTCTGTGCAGGCAGCGCCCGAGCCTGTCACACAGCCAGAATCTGAGGACGTGAAACTGTTCGAAGAGAAAGAGCCTGGGGAATCTGAGAAGCGGACAGAATCTGGTGTTGTGTTGGCCGTGGTGCCAGAGATGCCAGCGGAGCCTGAAACTGTACAGGAAGTGGAGGCAGACAAACAGACCAAAGCTGAAATTGTACCTGAAACAAAGAAACCAGTCGAGGCTGAGGCTGTGAAGAAAGTGGAAGCAGAGAAACCAGTAGAGGCTGAGGCTGTGAAGAAAGTGGAAGCAGAGAAACCAGTAGAGGCTGAGGCTGTGAAGAAAGTGGAAGCAGAGAAACCAGTAGAGGCTGAGGCTGTGAAGAAAGTGGAAGCAGAGAAACCAGTAGAGGCTGAGGCTGTGAAGAAAGTGGAAGCAGAGAAACCAGTGGAGGCTGAGGCTGTGAAGAAAGTGGAAGCAGAGAAACCAGTAGAGGCTGAGGCTGTGAAGAAAGTGGAAGCAGAGAAACCAGTAGAGGCTGAGGCTGTGAAGAAAGTGGAAGCAGAGAAACCAGTAGAGGCTGAGGCTGTGAAGAAAGTGGAAGCAGAGAAACCAGTAGAGGCTGAGGCTGTGAAGAAAGTGGAAGCGGAGAAACCAGTCGAGGCTGAGGCTGTGAAGAAAGTGGAAGCAGAGAAACCAGTGGAGGCTGAGATTGTGATGGAAGAGAAACTGGTAGAAGCAGAAATTGTTAAAGAAGTAGAGTCCGAGAAACGGGCAGCAGGTGAAGCAGATGCAGTGGAGCAGCAGAAGGCCGAAGTTGTTGAGCAGATTCCCGCTCCTGGTACCCTGTCTTTTGCCTTCCTGGAGCATGAGCAGACCAAAGCCACACTTCGCACCTCTCGCACTCTAATCATCCTCAGAGGCCTCCCCGGCAGCGGCAAGAGCCTCTTGGCACGTGCTATTGCAGATAGCTACCAGGGTCTCTGCACTGTCTGCTGTGCTGATGACCATGGTGTGAAACCGGAGAGTCCAGAAGCATCGGCAGATGGGTACAAGGCTTTTGAAGATGCTGTGGTAGCCTGCTGCAGTGTAGGAACATCTGCTCAAGTGATAGTGGTGGATGACACCAACCATACCCATGATCGGCTGGCCCGTCTTGGGGAGGTGGCAGAGCAGCACCGGCTGGTGGCCATGTTTCTGGAGCCCCGCACTGAGTGGAGCAGAGACTTGCCACAGCTGGCCAAGAGAACTCAGCGGGGGCTAGAGGAGGCCCAGATCCAGGCCATGAAAGTTCCTCTTGAGGAGACGTCGCTGCCCCTTTTCTTTGGCTGGTTCCTTCTCCCTGGCATCCAGGACAAGGTCAGGTGCACGTCCATGGATTTCCTGAAGACGCTGGACACGCTTGAGGCCTTCAAGAAGCACTTGCCTGACTGTGAGTACAGCACAACGGTCTTGTGATACAGACTCCTATTGTTTATCTGACTCTGATTTTAGTCTCTTGAGCTTGACTGCGACAACTGAGCTTGCTTTGTTTTTTTGTTTTTTTCAGTCACTGTTGAGGCTGAGAAAGAGGTGGACCTGGAGCAGTATTTCCAAGCCAATGGGGTTCTTCATTGCACTACCAAATTCTGTGACTATGGCAAGGCTGAGGGAGCCAAGGAATATGCAGACAAACCAGTAAGTCTGAAAGTATATTGAACAAAAATATAAGTCAAATGCAACAATTTCAATTATGTTATTGAGTTACAGTTCCTATAAGATAATCACTCAATTGAAATATATTAATTTAAGCCCTAATCTATTGATTTCACATGACTGGGCAGGGGTGCAGCGGTGGGCCCACCCATTTGGGAGGCATGCCAATTGCATGCTCCCTCAAAACATTTGACATTGTTGTGACACAACTGCAAATTATAGTGGCCTTTTGTCTCCAGCACAAGGTGCACCTGTGTAATGATCATCCTGTTTAATCAGCTTCTTCATATGCCACACCTGTCAGGTGGATGGATTGTCTTGGCAAAGGAGACATGCTCATGAACAGGGATATAAAGATATTTGTGCAAAATGCATATGGATCTTTTATTTCAACTCGTGAAACATGGGACAGATTTTGCATTTATTTTTGTTTTGTGTATATTGGTGATGTGAATTATTTGTCAAATGCAACCTCATCCTATTTACCACTGCTCATATTGGCCTTGTTTTATTTATTTAAAATCTGATGACCAGTGCATTGTTTAAATGATGTATTTTAATTTTTCGGGGGATCCATTTTGAAATAACCCCTCTTTTCCCACTCAAGGCTGTTAGAGAGTTGTATGGCTCTGCGTTCGAGCTGTCCCTTAGTGCCCTCTTCGTCACACCTCGCACTGTTGGTGCCCGGGTTTCACTCTCTGAGGATCAGTTGACCCTGTGGCCTGCAGATGCTGAGGAGGTGGTGTCTGTAGTTCCGGCCGCCGCCACCCTGACCGCTGGTAGCCGTGCCCACATCACCCTGGGCTGTGCGGAGGGCGTTGAGCCACAGCAGACGGGCTTCGACCTGCTGGAGATCCTAGCGCTGCAGCAAGAGGGTCAGGAGGGAGAGCTGGTGGAGGAGATGGAGCTCGGCTCCCTGGCCTACTACGGCAAGGGGAGGTGGCTGCTCAGTCTGAGGGAGCCCATCTCCGTCCAGGCCTGCTTCTCCAGCCTCTACGGGCCCAAGAAGGCCGACTCGACCAAGAAAGACGGGGACAAAAAGAAGAAGCAAAAGTGCACCATACTGTAAAGGAGAGGGGGAAGGTGGAAATGGATGGCTCGGGATGAGTGGCGTACTAGTGTTCTGATTGGTCTGTGGGGAAGTTTGTGTGTTTGTGCTACTTTTGGGGTTTGGGAGGCGTCTTGGATATCCCACCCCAAATTCACAAGCTGTGTGCCTTTCTCTATTGCTTTGCTGCACAACCCAAGAGGCCTTTATACCACAGTTTAGGTCAAGCTTAGCATCTTGTTCAGTGTCTTGTCATGCGTTTTTAGTGCCATAGTTGCAATTGGATAGGATTTCTGAAGACGAGGCCTGATTTCATGGCTCAGCTGCAGTTTTGACAGATGTAGTACTGCTTCTCCTAGTACCGCTTCTCACCGTTTGACCACTATTTTCCCTACTCAATTCATATGTAACACTATATTAAAAAAACCTTCCGCATATGTCAGTGTTAAGCATTTAGATATTTTCATGTTTTGTGTGAGTGGCTCATAGTGTTTTCATTGCATGCCAGGTTTAGCAGATGTAGTTCTAGTCATGATTTAGCTTGTTCGCAAAAGAAGTTGCACATCTCTTTCACTCATTTCCTGTGGTTTGGTCAGTTTAGCCATGTGTTTGTGCATTTGTATGTTTGGTACGAAGGAAAGAGTTGGGTGATTTCACAAGTAGCTCATGGGCCAAAAAGGGTGTCTGTATGCTTGATTTGATGTGCTGAACTGTGAATGTCCTTCATAGAGGCCATTCCTAATTAACTCTTTTTGCACGATGCTGCAGAAATCAAAGGGAGAATGCTGATGAATGTGCAGTTTGTTTCATTAGCTGCCACTTACTTGGTACTTATCAAATGCTGTGAAACCAAGGCCACAATTCTGTCTCTGTCAACCTCAGTTAGGTTTTGCATGTCAACTTGTATGTATCCACTGTATGTTCATGACTGATGTGTAGGTTTCTTAGGGCAAAGCCATGCTTGTTTAGTTCTTCCAATGAGTCACTGTTTTTGCACATGTTTTGTACACTTAATAAAATAATTTGCTTTGCGCCAAATATTGTCTTAATGCAATGTGTACTGTTACACCCGGTTCAAGACTGTTCCCTTGTCTGTACACCAGTCGTGATTTTTGTCATGTAAATCTTGGTGGGGCAAGTGGGATCCATGCCAGCAAAGCCACAGCACTAAACAATACATTCTTTGCACTTTACCACTGCTACACCTGGCTGTCAGCGGAGCCTTGTCTGGCAGCCTAAACAGTTCATTCACCCTCATTTACTGCCTTTAAAAAAAAAACACAAACCGCTGTAATGAGTGACTTAATAAACAAATGTGGTTTCTACTGATAATTGAGATGTACAAACTATGGCATTAGAGGCAAGCTGTAATTTCGATAAAGACATGAGCATGCCAGGACCGACGTCAACTATATGTTCCGCACTTTTGAAATATACAGTGACAGAATTCAGAACATGGGCCGTTCTTAGAGTGCTCTCCCTGTACACCAAGTCAGAACTGTAGCATAAAGATGGCATATAAGCAGACCATGAAAGCTCTTACAATATTTGCTAGGTGCTCACTTGAACAGGAATTTGGAGCAGCAGTCCTTCATGGGCAAATTTTGTCATCAAAGTTTGGCGTTCTCTGGATTTTTGATGCTTTCAAGACAACTGGGAACTCGGGGGGAGGAAGAAAAAAAAGTTGAATCATGATGTCAGTGGTATTCAGGTCGTAGCTCTAGAAAGAGGCCCGAGTTCCCGCTTTACAATTCCAAGTTGGATGAAGATTCAAAACATGTTTTCCCAGTCGTAGCTAGTTTTTCCAGAGTTCCCAATTGTCTTCAACTCACCAAAGTCTGATTTTGCACTTTTGAACATGGCATAAATCATGCTTCATTGACAGCATGGCCAATGTTGAATGTTTATAATTTTGAACTCGGAAGAGACCCTTAATCTTAGACTTGGGACCACACAACTACAGCCACTCCAATGAATAGTAGGCAAATGATTGCTTTGCAATACTTGCAGTTAGCCACTGATTCCTTCCAAACCACTCATTGTTGAATTTGCGATTTCCATCGGCCATTTATGTCCAATGGCCGATGAACACAGATACGTTGTATCTATAATTTCTCTTCACTATTTCTCTTCATATGACAACGATTAAAAGGATATGCCAGTAGATTGTTGACTTGATTCATGATGACTGCCAGCTAAGATTTTGAAAGTATGATGTTGAATGATGATCAGTCCAATCAAAGCTACTGTAGATATAACAGGATTTGACATAATTTTATCTGTGGCCAATGAGCTTGAGCCTTCTTGGATGGGCACTTCTAATGTAACTCTTTGGCAGCATCCAAGGGGCTAGAATTTTAGAGCTAAACCCTTAGACATGGCGGTGACGTAGTGTCCACATGAGTGACAGAATACTGAGCCAATCACGGCGCAACGCTCTGTATTTTCTGCTGGCTTGCCCCACCACCAGAGAAAGCACTGAGCAAGGCTGAAACACCTGCATTTTAGAGCTGCCTTACTCAAGGAAACTAAAAAGAGACCATGTTTGTATGCGGCTTTATTAACTCAATGATATATATATATATATATATTTGTTACATTGTTTGCAAACTGATATGTGACATGTATTAATGCCAAAATAACATGCTAAACAGGCAAGCACTGCCCCAAAAAATACATATTTTTTGGTGCTAGGTGCTAAAAATGTAGGGCTGCCCTGAATGTGTCGCCAATGCTGCACACCCATTTTAACAGTTAGGAAGCTATTGATTATTGACACTGTACAGTGAAACTCAGCCATTTTGTTTGTAGCTGGAGAAGTTGACCAGCAGATGGCACTCAGCCTCCGGATACTATTAGTACAATGTATGAAGAGAACATGACCTGAAGTATATTTCTCATCAGGCCAGTCAATGTTTGAATCTCCCAAAACTGAAGTGGCATACTGGTTGCATCCACTTTTGAGGAAGTGTATCCAAGGCCAAAGGCTCTCGAACACCCCCACTACAACACACACAATCCTACCTTCGTTACATTTTATTCTGGAGAGGCTCTGAGTTGAATGACCCAATTGTCAGACTGTCTAGTGGTGCGCCATCACCTCCCATTGCACCATATTGCACCACAACTGTGCAAGTTTTGATATCAATCATTTACACACCGGTGGTGTGTATGAGAGAAAGAATTTGCAACTCTTACCAAGGTCTGTACTGCCAGCTGCACTAGACTGAGGATTACACACACTGACTGTACAGGGCACTTGGCTCATCTGACTAATATGATGCAAACGAGTCTTGCTCCTTCCAAATGAAATTGCTCCACCTTGAAATGGTCTGATTTTATTACACATTTGAATGTATCACCCTGGTTCTGTTCGTCATACTATAATGTACTATCTATCCTAGAAAATATATTGCATTGGTTAGACAGCCATTCTGCTGGTGTTTACAAAAAAACGTTGTTAGTGTTATTTTATTTGGAATTTCTTTATTTGTGCACAAGACAATACAAAACAATGTGACGAGAGTTAAAAGGGCAAGTGATAAGTGCATGTGCAGGATAGGTAAAAAATGATTATGACCTAGGATCCTTTGGACTTCCCCACCCTAAACTCTAACATTAACCCCTTAACCTTACCCTAACCACAACCCTTACCTAACCTTAATCCTTAACCATTTTCAAATTCAACTAAAATCGGGTTTATATATACAGTAGATGATTGATTTGGGCGTTGTGTTGAAGCCACCCTGAATCCATCTTGACACCCCCACAGTTGTAAAATATATTTTGGAAGCTATAAAATGCATTTATTAATGTCTACACTTGTTTTGTCACATTTATTATATTAAAGACACCTTAATGCATACTTTTAAATTATATTATGTGAGGTAAACATTAATATATATATATATATATATATATATATATATATATTAATGTTTAGCTCACATAATATAATTTAAAAGTATGCATTAAGGTGTCTTTAATATAATACATGTGGCAAAACAAGTGTATATATATGTAACGGATGTGAAACGGCTAGCTTAGTGTAATAAAGGTAAAATAAAAAATTAGTTAGCGGTGTGCGCTAAATAGCTTTTCAATCGGTGACGTCACTTGCTCTGAGACCTTGAAGTAGTTGTTCTGCAAGGGCCGCGGCTTTTGTGGAGCGATGGGTAACGATGCTTCGAGGGTGACTGTTGTTGATGTGTGCAGAGGGTCCCTGATGGGCGCCCGGATATGGGCGAGAGGGGACTGTCTAAAATTATACTGTTACATTGATGCTGTTGACCCGGATCACTGGTTTAAAATTATACTGTTATATATATATATATATATACTTTAAGGAAATGTATACATATATATATATAAACATGTCCTTAAAGTATACTTTTTTTAGATGACTAATGTTACTGTCCCCACTACAACTAAAATATACTTAAATACATTCTATTTTCTTTAAAACACTTCCTATGGAGGACTGCTCCTACTGGGGAGTGCCAATATGGCCGACCGCCGGCTTCAAAACCGCTCAATGGCCAAAGACAGAGCATCAGCAATCCTTGGTTTGGTTTAAATGCATCATTGGACGTCTCAAGGATCTCAGATTCCACGGAACCCCAAAAGACTCTGAGGTGCATAAGGCACCTCCCCCTTTCAAATATTACTCGAACAAAATAAACAAACAAAATGGTATCCTGATTAATCAAACTCAAAAGCAAATCGTTTGGGATTCACACAAATAAAAATACCAGGGGTAAAAAAAGCACACTACTGCAGTTTGTACAATTTATTTGAAGGCCACTGAATGAAAATGCCTTTGGTGAATCATTGGCTACATGTTTATGTATGTATCTATATATGGTCAAGGCCAAGAGCAACGGGAAAATATAAATAGCCTTAATGTAGATGTATTCAGTTCACTGGTGCCAGAATGTTATAAACCTTTAGTCTAATTGAAAAATGGAGACAATTTTTCTGTTTTTTTTATTTTATATGATGATGTTATTCCATTCTGATTGGCTACAGTACTAAGCAAACAATGCCAGCCAATCAGTGTCCTACAGTTGAACAGCGTAGTCGTTTCTTTCAACGACAGGTGGGCGTGAGCGTTATGAAGCAACGGCCATGGGGTGGTGTGACCCAATCAGAGAGCAGGGATATCAGCCAAGTCTATCGTCAGATAGGAAGAGGGGAGAAAACTGAGAACCCAGAAGTGAAATCAGTGGTCCACGCCGACAGCGAAGACACAGATAGAAGGAGCAGTTAGCGGGATCATTGCCGGTCCATATCGTTTCTCAACCGAAACGATCCAAATCTTCTCAACAGAAAACCTGGGAGATCTTTTCCACAACTCTCAAGATATAAAGGTGAGATACGTAGATATGTAGATTTATTTGGATGTTTACAGATTGCAAAGAGTAATTGAAAGCTGACTTGAAAGTTACATCAAGTAGTGTAACATGCGCAGTAAATAAAATTAAAAAGCTAACATAAATAACGTGTGTGTGTGTGTGTGTGTGTGTGTGTGTGTGTGTGTGTGTGTGTGTGTGTGTGTGTGTGTGTGTGTGTGTGTGTGTGTGTGTGTGTGTGTGTGTGTGTGTGTGTGTGTGTGTGTGAGAGAGAGAGAGACTGAGTAAGGGAAAGAAAGAGAGACACAAGACGAGTTGAACTGGTCAGTCAACAGTACCAGTCTTGACTTCATACAGAATGAAGACATGATGAAAGCGTTATTGTGGCCACGGCGTAACTTACTATAGTTTTTTTTTTAAATGTGTCAACTCATGGCCTGTGGCATGTTTATTTGTTTAGAAAATGTCCGTTTTACCCTTAATGTAGTTTTTTATTACTATTTAATCATTTTCACCTATTTCATTCTGTTAGAATGGAAGTCATAATGAATGAATTATTTATTTATATTTAACCTTTATTTAACTAGGTAAGTTATGTCTTTGACTAAATCAAATCAAATTTTATTGGTCACATACATATGGTTAGCAGATGTTATTGCGAGAGTAGCGAAATGCTTGTGCTTCTCGTTCCAACAGTGCAGCAATATCTAAAATGTAATCGAACAATTCCAGAACAAAACCTAATACACACAAAGCTAAGTAAAGGAATGGAATAAGAATATATACATATAAATATATGGATGAGCAATGCCCGAGCGGCATCGGCAAGATGCAATAGATGGTATAAAATACAGTATATACATATGAGATGAGTAATGCAAGATATTTAAACATTATTAAAGTGACTAGTGATAATTTATTGAAGTGGCCAATGATTTCAAGTCTATGTAGGCAGCAGCCTCTCTGTGTTAGTGATGGCTGTTTAACAGTCCGATGGCCTGGAGATATAATCTGTTTTTCAGTCTCTCGGTCCCAGCTTTGATGTACCTGTACTGACCTCGACTTCTGGATGATAACGGGGTGAACAGGCAGTGGCTCCGGTGGTTGTTGTCCTTGATGATATTTTTGGCCTTCCTGTGACATCGGGTGCTGTAGGTGTCCTGGAGGGCAGGTAGTTTGCCCACCGGTGATGTGTTGTGCAGACCGCACCACCCTCTGGACAGCCCTGCGGTTATGGGCTGTGCAGTTGCCTTACCAGGCGGTGATGTCACCCGACAGGATGATCTCAATTGTGCATTGGTAAAAGTTTGTGAGAGTTTTAGGTGGCAAGCCACATTTCTTCAGCCTCCTGAGGTTGAAGAGGCGCTGTTGCAACTTATACACCACACTGTCAATGTGGGTGGACCATTTCAGTTTGTCCGTGATGTGTACCCTAAGGAACTTAACTTTCCACCTTCTCCACTGCTGTCCCGTCCATGTGGATCGGGGGGTGCTCCCTCTGCTGTTTCCTGAAGTCCACAATCATCTCCTTTGTTTTGTTGACGTTGTGTGAGAAGTTGTTTTCCTGACACCACACTCCGAGTGCCCTCACCTCCTCCCTGTAGGCTGTCTCATCGTTGTTGGTAATCAAGTCTACTACTGTTGTGTCATCTGCAAACTTGATGATTGAGTTGGAGGTGTGCATGGCCACGCAGTCATGGGTGAACAGGGAGTACAAGAGGTGGCTGAGCACGCACCCTTGTGGGGCCCCAGTGTTGAGGATCAGCGAAGTGGAGATGTTGTTTCCTACCTTCACCACCCGGGGGCCGCCCATCAGGAAGTCCAGGACCCAATTGCACAGGGCGGGGTTGAGACCCAGGGACTCAAGCTTAATGATGAGTTTAGAGGCTATTATGGTGGAGGCTATTATGGTGTTGAATGCTGAGCTGTAGTCAATGACAATCATTCTTACATTAGGTATTCTTCTTGTCCAGATGGGGCAGGGCAGTGTGATGTCGATTGCATCATCTGTGTACCTATTGGGGTAGTATGCAAATTGAAGTGGGTCTAGGGTGTCAGGTAGGGTGGAGGTGATATGATCCTTGACTAGTCTCTCAAAGCACTTCATGATGACAGAAGTGAGTGCCACGGGGCGATAGTCATTTAGTTCAGCTACCTTTGCCTTAGGTTTTCCTTTTAAGTCAGAATGTTCAAGTGATCATGCATTTTAATAAACTTGGAATCCGAAAGAATTTGAAAGCACTTCCTTGCTTTCCCCAAGTTCATTAATCCAGAACAGATATATTCTCTAGCAGGCAGACAGATGCTTCTTTAAATTTTTGAAGCACTGAAGTATTTTTGTCATTTCTACCTGTCAGACCCAGGTGCAGATGTTTCGGTGTTATTGTAGTATAAGGGAAGGCAATCTGGAGGTGTAGGGGACCAGGCCAGGTTAAGGTTAATTGCATTCTGATTTCAGTGCTGTGAAAGACAGTGCTTTTTTAAAATCAGATTTTTATCAAAAGAAGCCTGTGTTTCTGCTGTATGTGTCAGTGGTTTTGATAAGTGTGTGTGATATGCATATTTTCTGGTGCGTGTGTGTGTGCCTTCATCCGTGTGTGTTTGCGTGCTTCAACCACTCTTGATCAATGTTATCCGTGCTGGATCATTTATGTTGGCGAGGAGGGGTGATATTTCATAGCGCTGACAAGCCGCCAGCAGAGAGGAAATAGACAGATCTACTATAGTAAGTCTCTCTCCTCCCATCCAGTGTTATATTGGCCTCGGACCAGAGCTATAGTGACTCAGGAAGAATAGGAGAAGAGGGATCGATACTGAAGATGCTCCAACACCACCTCCATTCATTTATCGAATCAAAGGCTAGCCAGGGCAGCAGCCCAGAGCAAAGCCTTCTCTGGTCGATAGCAGGCTCTTTATCTGAATTCTGTCCCCTTTTTCGTGACTTCCAAATGCTCTCCAATTACCACCTTGTCTTATTGCTGCAACTCCCCTACGGGCTCTGGAGAGGCGACGGTCGGGTCATGTGTCCGCCGAAACATGACCCGCCCAAGCTACGCTTCTTATATCCCATTTAGCAGACGCTTTTGTCCAAAGCGACTTACAAGTCGGCTGGGGCCACTACTTTTTTTTACATATGGGTGGTCCCAGCGGGAATCGAACACACGACGCTTGGCGTTGCAAGCGCCATGCTCTACCGACTGAGCCACACAGGACCCACTTGGGATTGGACCCCAGCCTGTAGTGACGCTGCAACACTGCGCCACTCAGGAGTCCACAGGGCTCTTTATCTGATGAAGGACACAAAGGGCAAGTTGACTGGGTGGTCCATAACTGCAAGAATACTGAAGAGCAACTTGTTGTTTTATTGTCAATTTCTTAGTAGTGATATTACGGAGACTAGTGACCTGAGTGGGTTTGTATCAGCACAGTAATGGGACACATTTGTCATCATTGATATCCATCTGGTCTGTTGTAAAAGCAATGATAACGCTCTGCCTAGTGAGTGTATCAGGAAACCAAGTCCAGATCAATAACAACAGAATTGCCACATTGTGCTGGCGGAATGAAAGGGAGGGGGGGCTGGGGGATAACGAGGGGGCAGGGGGTGTGGTGGAGGATGGGGGTTGGTCACGTTAGGTACTGTGAGTCTGGACATTCAAGTACCACATTCTGCTGTATAATGAATAATAATTAAATGTTTATTTTAAGAATGATCAAATCCTTTATCCTGACCCTCTCCAAATATCTAATTTATGATTTTTCTACTTGTGTGTTGACAGACAGCTGCCTTTGATAGTCTCTTGGGAATATCTCCAATATCCCAAGGATGGAGTTCCGGGTCACCACGTCATACAGGGATGACCCTTCACCCGTTACAGGGTTTATACACGCGGCCATGACATCACCGTAGTCTGACAATCGGGCCATCAGGCTTATCTTGTTTGTGTATGAGGCTGCACGTCTGACACTGGCACGTCTCATAATGTGTAGTTCATAGTAGAGAGTCCTCTCCTTCTGGTGTGATGTCCTTTACCAACTGTTTATCCCTTAGCACTACAAACACTGACTACACCCTTTATTCAATGGCAGTAGGTTCAAGGTGTGTCTATGTGTGGGTAATTGTTTCTCTGTGTTTGTTTTGAGACACCAATGCATCAGGCTCTCTGAAGGTTGTTTTATTGTGTGTGTGGGTGTTTGTCTGGTTATTGTCCTCTACACAAACTCCAGTCCCCCTCTCTGTGCTGTCTCTGGTGATTAAAGCTGTGTGTCTGTCTAGGAGTTCACCTGATTTTGTTTGACTGGCAGCCAGATGAGGGTCCATTACTCCATTAGAGTGCAGATCCTAGACCTGGGCTAATCAACTTAGCCTCAGCATCACTGCCTGCCTGGACAAGGTTTTTTATATTTTTTATAGCTGGGCCAATAAAGGATAGCATACTGAAGAGATGACGGGGCAGATCCTACAACCTAGATAGAGGTCCTCCGATCTGCAGTTTGTGTGTAAATGAATAGCTCACTATATACCATAAGTATCATGTAAGAGGCTGCTGTTGTTAAAGGCTGGCCTATCCTCTCTTATGTGTCATATTTGGGAACATAACTAGAATATCTTCTCCTTAAGCTAGTCACCCTGTCCTGGTATGCACTCGTTGTTATAATCGGGTTTACCTAATCTCTCGCTTTTGACCTGTCTCTCTCTCTCCTCTCAGACCACTGTTCTCTGATCTACCATGTCAGCCAAAGCCATCTCGGAGCAGACAGGGAAGGAGTTCCTCTATAAGTATATCTGTACATCTGCAGCTGTCCAGAACCGGTTCCGCTATGCCAACGTGACGACTGAGACCGACTTTGACCGGCTGGCACAGGACCACCCCTGGCTGCTCACTGAGGTAAGGAATAACTGGCCCATCGAAGGCCCATTTTTTAAAAAAAATTTTTTTTTTTAGAACCAAATACCAACCTAGTACTTATGTCTTAACAGCAGCTCTTATGTCATTCAATCACCAACGGTCAATGGCACGACTGTCTTTTCAGACATCAACTATTTCTTCATAAGGATGACTGACCCACGCAAGGTTAAATGTTTGCTCAAAACAAGGATTACATTACATTGCAGTCAGTAGATTCAGTTTGGCTACATTTATAGTCATAAATCTGTCTCCATGACTATCACAGCAGCCACCTTCCCCGACTGCAGCCTGTGTGAAATGCTACATTTTGTTTGCGGACACAATCACTTAGGCTAATGGAAGAGAGAGTAGAGTGGTTTCCTGGCTCTCGTTAGGACCCTAACGTGCTGGCTAGCAGGCCCATCTTCATTCCAGCCAGTCTTCGGGCTGTAAAAACGTACATGAAGCAAGGTCAATGTAGAGGAGAATGAATGTCTGCATTGTCATTGGAATGCATCAGGAGGAATAAAAAAAATGACATCCACAATGGGCAGTCATAATTACCTCAGAGATGGAGGAGTCTTGGAGAAAGAGGGTTCTAATGGAATTACAGTATGACTCATCTCCCAGGGTAAAATATATAGCTCTCTCTCTCCTCCAGTGTCTGTCTGTCCCACACTCGCTCACTCGCTCACTCGCTCACTCGCTCACTCGCTCACTCACTCACTCACTCACTCACTCACTCACTCACTCACTCACTCACTCACTCACTCACTCACTCACTCACTCACTCACTCACTCATCACTCAGCTGGGAGGCTGTTTTAGGGCGTGGAGGAGGATGAGGAGAAGGATAGAGGAGGGCGGGTGTAGGCCCAGATACACATGAACCGGCGTGACAGGATTGATTAGGAAATGACATTAACTTTCTCCCTGGGCCCTCTGCCTGGTTTTACTGGCTGCACTCCAGATGATAATGGCTCAAGTCTCCATAAAGTCACTTCTCTCTCCATCTCTGATTAACCCAAGAGAGGTAGCAGCCAGGGGGAGGATGGAGGAATGGAAGGAGGGACCCGAGAGACTTTTGATAAACAGCTTCTATCTCCAGGCCAACAGTGTTGAACAGTCACCACCACCTTAGTCACTGTTACTAGCCGGTTACCACCCAGTACTCTACCCTGCAACTTAGTGACTCCTGCCCTATGTACATAGATTGATTGAACACTGGTCACTTCAATAATGTTTACATACTGTTTTACCTACATCATATGTATATACTGTTTTCTAGTCATGGCTCATCTTCTATAACTACTGCTGTACACACCTTTTCTATTCATATACTGTCTATATAGTGGGCTCCCGAGTGGCGCAGCGGTCTAAGTCACTGCATCTCAGTGCTAGAGGCGTCACTACAGACCCTGGTTCAATTCCAAACTGTATCACAACCGGCTGTGATTGGGAGTCCCATAGGGTGGCGCACAATTGGCCCAATGTTGTTAGGGTTTGACCAGGTTAGGCCGTCATTGTAAATGAGAATTTGTTCTTAACTGACTTGCCTAGTTAAATAAAAATATATACAGTACCAGTCAAAAGTTTGGACACACCTATTCGTTCAGGGGTTTTTCTTCAATTTTACTATTTTATAGGTGGTAGAATAATAGTGAAGACATCAAAACTATGAAATAACATATATGGAATGATGTAGTAACCAGAAAAGTGTTAAACAAATCTAAATATATTTATATTTCAGATTCTTCAAAGTAGCCACCCCTTGCCTTGATGACAGCTTTGCACACTCTTGGCTACTTTGAAGAATCTCAAATAGATTTTGATTTGTTTTTTTGGTTACTACCGAGTTGTGGTTTTGTCTCACCGGAGGTGATGGTCGGATTTGCGTTTATCGTCGAAGGATTGATTGTTACACCGAGGCCTGTACTCTGGAGCGGGATCGATTTGGAGGTGGATGGGCCGTCATGGTCTGGGGCGGTGTGTCACAGCATCATCGGACTGAGCTTGTTGTCATTGCAGGCAATCTCAAAGCTGTGCGTTACAGGGAAGACATCCTCCTCCCTCATGTGGTACCCTTCCTGCAGGCTCATCCTGACATGACCCTCCAGCATGACAATGCCACCAGCTATTCTGCTCATTCTGTGTGTGATTACCTGCAAGACAGAACTGTCAGTGTTCTGCCATGGCAATTGAAGAGCCCGGATCTCAATCCCATTGAGCACGTCTGGGACCTGTTGGATCGGAGTGTGAGGGCTAAGGCAATTCCCCCCAGAAATGTCAGGGAACTTGCAGGTGTCTCGGTGAAAGAGTGAGGTAACATCTCATAGCAAGAACTGGCAAATCTGGTGCAGTCCATGAGGAAGAGATGCACTGCAGTACTTAATGCAGCTGGTGGCCACAATTGATGTTGCCCCCCCTTTGTTCAGGGACACATTATTCCATTTCTGTTAGTCACATGTCTGTGGAACTTGTTCAGTTTTATATCTCAGTTGTTGAATCTCGTTATGTTCATACAAATATTTACACATGTTAAGTTTGCTGAAAATAAACGCAGTTGACAGTGAGAGGACGTTTCTTTTTTTATATATATATATATATATATATAAATATATTAGGTGTGTTCCTTTCCAAATCATGTCCAATCAATTGAATTTACCACATGCACTCCAATCAAGCTTTAGAAACATCCCAAGGACGATCAATAGAAACAGGATGCACCTGAGCAAAATTTAGAGTCTCATTGCAAAGTCTGAATACTTATGTAAATAAGGTATTTGTGTGTGTTAAAATGTTTTAAAATTATACATTTGTAAAAATGTTAAAATACCTGTTTTCACTTTGTCATTAAGGGTTATTGTATGTTGATTTAGGAAATGTTTTTATTTGATCAATTTTAGAATAAGGCTGTAACGTAACAAAATGTGGAAGAGGTCAAGGGGTCTGAATACTTTCCCGGATGCACTATATGTAATATTCCAGACTTCTGATATTTATTTATTTGTACTTTTTTGCAATATGTTTTTGTTACTGCACTGCTGGAGCTACAAACACAAGCATTTTCGCTGCGACAACATCTGCAAATCTGTGTACGCTACCAATAAACTTTGATTTGAGGGAGGACCCGGAAACCTACCTCCTGATCTACAGATCTGGTTCTGATCAAGATGGGCTTCAAATGCTGAGGATTTGACGTGTATAATGATACCTGAAGTGAACTCGCCTGTTTGCGCCGCACATAAACGTCATCGTCGGCATATAACCTGTTATCATAAACAACAAATGAGCAATGTGTTAATGTGAGGCGAACTACGTTATCCTGTCATGGGTAGTCTAGTCTAAGGATGATCACTAAATCACAGTCACTTTATGTCCATTATCCTGGTGTTGTGATGCTAACAGTTCGACCCGTGTTGTCTGGTCCCTAGCGGCTGGTAGTGAAGCCGGACCAGCTGATCAAGCGGCGGGGGAAGCTGGGA
This sequence comes from Oncorhynchus masou masou, assembly GCF_036934945.1. Taxonomy (NCBI): domain Eukaryota; kingdom Metazoa; phylum Chordata; class Actinopteri; order Salmoniformes; family Salmonidae; genus Oncorhynchus; species Oncorhynchus masou. The sequence continues at coordinate 5,509,601 of NC_088225.1, read as the reverse complement.
CTGGTAGGTGTCAACCTGGACCTGAAAGGTGTCCGAGAGTGGCTGAAGACCCACCTCATGAGAGAGACCATGGTAGGTCATTGTACACACACACACACACACACACACACACACACACACACACACACACACACACACACACACACACACACATTCCTGGTCATGCACATTGAAACCCACCTCCCACACGGCTCTTCAGTCTGCACTGTAGTGAACTCTTTCACTCTGCTCACTGTTTACTCTTGTCTCCTGCAGAGCATTTGGTTCCACTCAGCCCTCTCTTTTTTTCTCTTGTTTCTCTATTCATCCCCTCTTTCCCATGCCCACTAGTACTACCCATCCAAGTTAAGTGTGTTTTGTTTTGATGCATGTTAAACGCTGCCTCCAGAGCTGCACAGGTTGCTAATCGGCTCTCGGTCAGGTGCTAGTCAATCAAGCCAGTCAGCCGAGAACGGAGAGTCCTGCCTGTGAGTAAACAGGTTTCGGTGTAAGCCGAGCACGCTACAGTAGGTCCATCACTCTGTGTGCCACGTACATGTTTGTGTGCTTCATAAACCATGGGCTATGCGAGGGAGTGAGTGTGCGCGGGCTTGCGTTAGAGGTAGGCAGCTGTGGGCTGCTGGATATATCACTGGCCAGACATTTTAGATGGAAACGGCAGTCGCTGCTGGAGACCATCAATAAGAAATAAATGAATTCATCGTTGTTAAGATGGTGTCGATCTGGATTAATCCTTTTGTTTCGATTGGCTTGAACAGCCGTTGCTGTTAATTTAGAATCTAGTTAACTTGTTACAGTTATAGAACATGTTTCACAATATGTTGTGTTTTTTCATTGCTTAGATGTGTTTTTGGGTAGCTGTATATGGGATAGTTAGTGTATTTGTATTTATTACGGATCCTTCTTAGCAGCAGCTACTCTTCCTGGGGTCCAGCGAAATGAAGGCAGTTATACAATTAAAAAAACAACAACAGTACAATACATTCACAACAGATTTCACAACACATTAAGTGTGTTCTTTCAGACCCCTAATCTACTACCACATATCTACAACACAGAATCTGTGTGTGTGTGTGTGTGTGTAGGTAGGTGCTTGTGCAGTAGCTGGATATTGAGATTAGAGGTTGGTACTGGGTATTATTCTACAGTTTGTGTGTGTGTGTGTGTGTGTGGGTGGGTGTCTGAAAGAGACAGGGTGTTGTGTCCGGACGAGAGAGAAGAGGTGGAGTAGAGTTCAGTAACTGTGAACAATTTAGTCTGTCAGCTCGACTTTTTGTTTTCGCTCTCCTCTCACAACCCATCACTCTGTTTCTCCCCAGCTTATCAAATCACTATTCCCAGAGGTTGACTCCTCGACTGGCTATTTCCCCCACAATTTGTCTACATAGCGTCCCTCAGTGATTAGGGTGTAACTAGGATAGTTCATGTGTTACCAGGCGAATGGGTGTGAAACTGTCAGTGGTTATTATGCATCATATCAGTTGAATTGACCCCTTTTTTGGTCACTACTTTAAGTTTGTGTAAAACTTCAATTATGCTTCACCTTCCTACTTTTTAAAAATGTTGTACTTTTTGAGCTCCTTAATCAATATATTCCTCCAACCTTTTTGCCCCTCTCTTCCGCCGTCTCCTCCCTCGTTCTCTAGGGAGCAGTGAGAGAATCAGTATGGAGATTATTTCAGTTTGGCCTCAGCTCGTCTTTAATCAGATGGCCTCTTTTCTCCCTTCATCGTCCATCCTTTTTATTCCATCTCTCGGAAATGTCAACCTTCTCCCTTTTTCTTTTTTTTTCTTCTGTCGGCCGACTGCTCTCCCTGGTTGTTTTATGCGTGGGGACCTTTTTAGCACAGGCATTGTGACAGCCAGCTAAATGAGCTCTCGTTTCACCTAGGACTATACTAGACCCGCTGCTCTGTGTGGACGTCATCCTCTGTCAGTTTGGGCCTCCTTTTTTCAGGCTTTATTCAACTACACTTTCTTGTCCCGTGGCCTGACTATTTAGTTTGTGTCTGCTCTGTGGCCACTTTGTGTTCACTTTGGGGCCTTGCGGTGTGTTCATTCATACTGCTTTTTATAGCCTCCCTCTCTCGTTTTCTCTCTCTCTCTCTCTGCTTCTCTCCCTCTATTAGTCCTGAGGGCGTACCTGTAAACAAGTGCAGTGTTGCGTTATGATGGATCCTCCTCACTTGCTACAGCTGGCTCACTTCAACTGCTCAGAGTAATAGTCATTATAGCATTGTAGTCTCCTGTGGGAATCAATGATGGTTTTGCCAAATTTAAATGCTGCCTTTTTTGCTCCATCAATTCTCTATTTCTCCCCAACACAATGTCTGTCTGTCTGAGCTTCTAAATAAGTGCTGTGTGTGTTTCTCAGGTGGGAAAAGCAAAGGGGATCCTGAAGAACTTCCTCATCGAGCCATTCGTAGCCCACAAGCAGGTGAACTATCTACGTGACGCCATTTCTCTAGTCTAGCTACCTCACAGAGGACTGCAGCCGAACAGCTTTTCCAACTCACTTTAATTTTATTCATGAGTTGTGTGAGATACTTTTTTTTTTAAAGGGATAGTTCACCAAAGAAACGATACTATAGTATTTTCTTCATTTGTCCGCTGTTGATGCCATCCCAAACGGTGATGCATGTCTGCAGTCAAGTTGTCAGGATTGAGCACTTTAAGTACAGAACCAAAAACGTGTGATGAAGATAGTTTTGGAGTGAATTATCCAAATGGCTTCTATGACGTACACGTCTCTGGTTGTCTATAACTGACCGGCGTGTGTCTCTCTATCCCTCAGGAAGAGGAGTTCTATGTGTGTATCTATGCCACACGGGAGGGAGACTACGTGTTGTTCCACCATGAAGGAGGGGTAGACGTGGGGGATGTGGACGCTAAGGCCAGTAAGCTTCTGGTAGGAGTGGACGAGAAGCTGACTGAAGACGCAGTGAGGAAACAGCTCCTGACCCATGTCGCTGCGGACAAAAGAGCGTGAGTGGCGCGAAGACGGTGCATTCATTTCAAAACAGATTTCTACTTTGTAAGGGAGAGAATTTGCACGCTGAAATAACAGGATACTAGATTAATAAAATGTGTGTTTATGGGAGAGAACCTCGTTCATTCTGAGGTAGTGAAGTGGAGGGTTAGAGAACCTGTTGTTGTAGCGTAAAACTAAAGCTGGCTGGCAAGCAATGGCAGCACCACTCACTACAAAACAGACAGGGGAAAGCAATGGGGAGGTACTCTGTGATAATGCAGTAATGCTGGAGGGAGAAGGAGGAGGAGGGTGAGTTCCATTAGGGAAATGACAAACTCCCTCCACTTCGAGCTCGCCTTTCTTCGATCGTCCCCCTCCTTTCATCCCCCTTAGCCTTATTCTGAGCCCGTTCCCAGAGCCTGACGTTTATTTTGATGGGCGTGATACAGTGCCCCCCCCCCTTCGCTCCAAAATGCTCTCTGTGAAGGCAGGCAGGGCCTGAGGCTGGGCTCACCACAGTCTCGGCTGACATTGAGGAAGATGGCTCTGCACTGTTCACCCCCCCTCACCCTCTCCCCTCCTTTGGATCCCCGAACGGAGTGGTGGGCCCATCAGAACCTGTCAGTAGGAGATGAGCTTAGTCACTGTGGGTGCAATGTGTCGGTCCTGACCCCCTCACTCCCTGAGGCCAGGGTTCTCCTGGTAGCTAGAGTAGCCCTCCTGACAGACAGGAGACTGACGTGGTCACAAGGCCGCAGAGCTGCCTGCACAGCTGACAGACAGGCAGGCAGGGAGAGAGGAAGAAATACTGCCCCCACCACAGCCACCCATCTGTTTGGACAGGAGGAGGCGGGAGTAAATGAGATGTTTCCTTCATTGAAGCGACGCTCACCGGCTAATTTACAGGTGCAGTGGAAAAGAGCCGGCTCCTCCTCCAACACTGCCTCCACCCCTCCCTCTTTCCCTCACTTCTTCCTTATTAATGTTGGCTCATGTTTTTATGGATTTAGTGTTATATAAAGGGTGTGACTCACTGTTTGAAAGGAAAGTTCTATCATTAAGGGAAATGAATTAGAATGAACAGTCAGTTGGCAGATCTTCCACTGAACCATAGTTATTTATTTCCCTGCACATACTAAGGGCGAGAAAGGGTCTGTCTGCGTTTTAGGGAAAGTTAAAAGGTCAAGGTGTAGCTATAAAACAGTTTTTGTTGGCTGGTTATTTCTTCCTGCAGGGTTCTGGCCAGTTTCATCGTTGGACTGTTCAACCTGTATGAAGACCTGTACTTCACCTACCTTGAGATCAACCCACTGGGTAGGTCCTGTCATACAATCCCTACCACATCCAACACTCCTACCAACCTCCTACCACAGCCTAAACATGATGCTCTGAACAACTCTCTCATCCAGACAAGCACTCACAGCCTCATCATTTTGTCATCGAATTAAGACATGGGGGGGGGGGGGAATAAAGATCTGACGGAATCTAAAAACATCTCCTTGTAGGAAAACATATAGAGGAGCAGAAGTTCATTGCAACATTCTAATTCTGAGGGGGGAAACTGGTTCAATAATTCATGTTCCTGCTGTTGGATGACTGCAGTGTGTTTTATCGGGGTGTAATTGGTCATCAGTACCAGGCTATATGCCCCGTGGCAGCTGTTCCTGTGGAGGGGAGAGGACTGGGGCTGCTGAGACCTCCCCTCCTGCTTTGATGTCTCCCCCACACCCCCTGCCTCTCCAATCTCCCCCTCCTGCAGTGTGAGTAGGGACTAGGGAGGTTAGGACGCCCCCTGGGGGTGGACATGGTCCTCTCTCATTTCCCCTGCGTTCTATTTTAGAGATCACCCCCACAGTGGCACCGCTAGAGACCAGCAGGTCTCTGTGGAAACTACACAAACAAAACACACACCGTGTCAGTGTTTTATCTAAACAAAACCGTGCCGTTTCCAACCATACCTGACCCCAGAACAAATCCACTTAGGTAGGATAGAAGCAGTGAGGTACAGATGGAGAACAGTACTCTGATTCAATCAGAGTGGAAGAAGCCAAGTGAATGTCAATAAGAGGATGTGGTTCTTTGCCTTCTGTATTTAACCCTACAATGCCCCTTGCTTCTATTTGCCTTCCATGTCGTGTCTCTCTCTCTGTTTCCTTCTCTCAGTGGTCACGAAGGATGGCGTGTATGTGCTGGACATGGCGGCTAAGATCGATGCCACGGCGGACTACCTCTGTAAGGCCAAGTGGGGCGACGTGGAGTTCCCTCCACCCTTTGGCAGGGAGGCCTACCCTGAGGTGAGGACAATCACCTGACTGCTAGCCAGAGGCTGCTATGTCCATTTTGTTACATAGAAGGAACTAGAAGGATAAGGGCAGTTTCAAGGAAGTCCTAACATATTATACAATCGCTTTACAAGTAATTGTGTATCATGTAAAGACCAGAGTTTGGGTCAATTCAGAAAGTAAATCCAATTCAACATTTTCCTCATTGAAAATCATGGCAGAGAATTTGAATTTCGAGTGTACTTCTGGAATTGAAATGGATTTGACCCCAACCCAACCCTGATAAAGACTTGAAATATCTTTTCAAATAAGCCTCCACCTAAGTTAATCTGCAGAAGAATCACAGATCTACATGCTGTATCAGGTTCCTCATTAGCTATTTTTGCTGACTAGATGCACACCTGTACAGTGACCACGGTTTCTGTTTCTTCCATGACTATTTTATGAGTCCTCTGGCTGTCCCAGCTACGGAGAGGGATGTTGATCAGGAAAGGGACTGGGGGAGTGACTAGCACAGAGAATAATCAGCCTTGACTCATTACTGAGTTAGTACCTTATCTCCATGGCGATACCATAACACACCCCAGTAGCGACGGTTGTCAGGGTGGAGGGCTACAGGGACAACAGGGATGTAAGTGACCTCATTTAGACGTTATGATTCTATACCTAGATATTGTGTAATTTGTCTCCGTTTCTGTGGCCCAGTCTAGATTTTAAAATGTTAGACCAGTGTTTTGTGTCTTTATTGATGATATAATTGGCTTGTGCTTTGATAGTTGTTTTTGGCAGTATGGTTAATGGTCTGTGTGTGTGTGTGTGTGTGGCTCTGGCGGGTCTGAGCTGCTTTGAGACAGAGGGTCTGTCTGGATGCTGTCGGCACCAGACGGGCCCGTTTTAATTGGGCTGCTGTCAGTCTGGGGTGGAGCCACGGTACCAGCGGTTGCCTTTGATTGGGTGTGTCCCCAGCTGTGTCCCTCGCTGTCACAAACAACCAGCTCTGATTGGCAGCAGGCTGTTTTTACTGCCTGGAAATGTCCATGTATCTTATTTTCCCAATAGTATCAGAAATGAGTGTTTCACCACACAGGAACATCCCACATGAGCAGGTGCACATAAAAAAATATATATATCTGAGGAGAAACACTCATATTTGAAAGTGTGGACCTGGGCTACCAGAGCTGTTTATCCTCTGTCGTTGAACCAGGATAAAATGAGTTTGAAAAGGAAACGACGTGAGTGGAGTAATGAAGTGGTGCTCACAAACTGACGGCCTGATCCCTGCTGTAGTCAGGAAACCGTGCGTTCCCACTACCCCCACTACCCCCACTGAACCTTCAGCTAACCTCCCCTTTGGCTCTTGCAGGAGGCCTATATTGCAGACCTGGATGCCAAGAGTGGTGCCAGTCTCAAACTCACCCTGCTCAACCCCCGTGGAAGAATCTGGACCATGGTGGCAGGAGGAGGGGCTTCCGTCGTCTACAGGTAGAGTCACCAATCACAATGTCTCCATCTCAGCCATGCATCTTCACCTCAGCGTGCCAAACAATGCTACCAATAACATGTTTGGAGTTTCTCTCAACACTTCCATATTCTTTCATTGTGGTGTTGCTAATGGCCCTGTTAGCTTAGTGTCTGGCTGGCTCCTAGGCTACGCTACCTCGGTTGTAATTGGGTTTGGCACTAGGCGAGTGCACCAGCTAGTGATGCAACAATCAGATTGATGGCGCAGCCGAAACCAGACGCTGCTGCTTGTTCTGCAGAGAGCTAAATGAGATCCTCTTAACGAGAGTCTGGAGGAATGAGGAGCCTTCCGTCAGTCAGGGGCATGAGGCGTAACGTACACAGACACGCCTACTGTGACTGAATGCTGCTGTGGATTGGACTAGTGTCTGTATAGATTGTTTTAACAGTGTTGACAGACTGGGAGAGAGAGAGAGAGACTTGGTTGATGTAATTCAACTTTCACAATGCACTACTCTACTGAATGTACAGTATACTGTAGGTTTTCTTGAGGTGATTGTGTGTATTGTCCCCTGCACCCCTGTGTTTGTGTGTTTTTATCCAATGGGATCCCTCCTACACAGTGACACCATCTGTGACCTGGGTGGAGTTGACGAGCTGGCCAATTACGGGGAGTATTCAGGAGCGCCCAGCGAACAGCAGACCTATGACTATGCCAAGACCATCCTGTCCCTGATGACCCGCGAGAAACACCCCGATGGAAAAGTGCTGATCATCGGAGGAAGCATTGCAAACTTCACTAACGTTGCAGCCACATTTAAGGTAGATATAAACATGTATCCATAGAGCTGAACACACCATCTGAAGCAATTGTGATTTAGATTCCCCTAGCGTTAGGCTACTCTGAGATCCACTCTCGTCTGGGTTCCAGGGCATTGTCCGAGCCATTCGGGACTACCAGGGCCCCATAAAGGAGCATGAGATCACCATATTTGTCCGCCGTGGGGGCCCCAACTACCAGGAAGGCCTCAGGGTCATGGGCGAAGTGGGTGAGTAGCTCCACGATAAATAAAAGTACCTTTAGCAAGAGATGTTCATGGTCTTGTATTTCTCTTAATTTCCTCTGTGATAAATGTCAAGCCAATGCTATTTTTTAGCTTTGATTGACACACTCGACCTTCTGAAGACGTGTGTGTGTGTGTGTGTGTGCCATGTTTCCATAGGTAAGACTACTGGCATCCCCATCCATGTCTTCGGCACAGAGACTCACATGACTGCCATTGTCGGCATGGCGCTGGGCCACCGACCAATACCCAAAGAGCCTCCCGTCGCCGCCCACACCGCCAACTTCCTGCTCAACTCCAGTGCCAGTTCATCAGTAGGTTACACTAGGCCTGTAATTAGCTACAGGGCAATTCTATCATTTTTCAATGCGGTCAAAAATGTGATGTTGCTGTTTTTTAGGATATTACCAAAATAACACTGTTCAGGTGGGATAATCTGATCTGATTATTCTGACCAATGACCAGTCACCATTTATTTGCATATATGTATCCTCCCACTTTGAAGGGGTAATCGGGGTGGGCTCTAGAGTCTAGATGATCCTGTCTGCTAATCAGGACTGTATGTAAATATATGAACATTTGTTTCAGCACGCCCACACGATCAGACAGCGCATTTCAATGGCAAAAGGAGGCTCAGGGAAATAAATTATAATTTTAAATTCTAGTTCTTTTCATGAAATAAACACACACACACACACACACACAGTGATTTATTAGACAAACAGTGATGATATGAAAATCAGACTGTTACACCCGATGATCTCAAAAAATGTAAACATTTTAAAAACAGTGATTTTCAAACACTGAGATTCACGGTGACGTGTTTCCCATGCTGGCACGTTGGGGTAATCTGGGGTGCGTCTTTGTGTGTAGAGCATTGCCTGGCTTTGTATGCTGCTGTGGTTTTTAAATAGCAGCCAGGAGACAAAACACTAGGCCTGTGCTGAAGCCTGCAGGGCTCCAGTAATAATGTGCTGCACCGGGGAGATCAGAGAGATGCGTCCGTGGTCATGCGTGTGTTTTGGGAAGGGGGCCCACTTCCATTTGATGATGGCTGATGGCAGGGCAAAAGGGGGGAAAATATGAAAGCAGCAAATACACCTGCACAGGTTCGCTAAAGTGCCAATGGTGCATTCCCCTGGAAGCCCAAATCTCACTCTAAGCACAGCTCAACTGAATGTCGTTTAGTGAATTTGAATGAATTTAAACTGTGGTAGGCCCAGCATGTAGATTGTTTTTAAAGCAGGTTCAACACGAGTCCACTGTGCCACAGACGTAGTCTGTACATGGGGCTCTACTGTGCAGCTGGCATCACTGCAGGTTTATCACACAAGGCTTCATTGTAAAGCTCGCACCATGCTACTCTCTCGCGCTCTCTCTCTCTCTCTCTCTCTGAAGGTAATGTGGTGCTGTCGCAAATAAAACATGACCGTTTTTAGGCAAGTCGTTCAAATCAAGGCTGTTCTAGGAAGGTATGTGTGCATCAGAGCTGGTGTTAACATGATTAGCTCTTCGACGGAATGTAACTCTTCCTTCTTCTGTCTTCCCTCTCTCCTCTGTCCTCTCCAGACCCCAGCCTCCAGCAGGACAGCCTCCTTCTCTGAGAACAAGGCTGGCACCGGGGCCTCTGCTGCCAAGAAGGCCAAGTCAGGGGCCCCTCCAGGTGAGTTCCTTGATGAGACCACACACACACACACACACACACACATGAAGCGTAAGAATGATGCTTCTCATGTATTTATGTAAAAGTCTTGCCACATTTTAATGGAATGCAGTTTTCCAAGCCGGGTTGGGGTCAATTCCATTTAAATTCCAGTCAGTGTACTTCCTGAATTGACATTTAAATTATCTTCAATGCTTTTTAATTAGGAAAATGTGGAATTTTGTTTATTTTCCTGAATTGAAATGGAATTGACCCCAACCCTGGTAGCAAGAGGCTTCCTTGACAGCCCCTGCTCTCATAAAATGTGAGTTTCTGTGTCCCAGCTCCCCCTGGTGGCCATCAGCCCAGCATCTGTTGTGAAAAACCTTCCCTTTCGGAGGGCATTATCTACGCAAATTCTGAATGTAATAACATTGATTATATTGTTTCTGTTTTTATTTTATTTATTTTATTGTTGTGGCGCCACAGAGCGACAGGTGTCGTCAGACAGTCCAGGAGGTAGGACATTCCCCTGTCAGACAGACTGACTAGGGGGGGCCTGGGACATGGCTCTCCTCCTAGCCCACTTGTGAAGCCCTCGAGCTGGGTCATGTGCTCCTGTCCTCTCCTCTCTCTCACGTGCCTGTGCTAGGAGTGGCTTTTATTTCTATGGTGTTGTAATGGTTCATCCATGGGGAACAACTAACACAGTGTTGACGTATAGACGACTACATTTCTGATCACATTTGTAGAGGGGAGTTTCTCCCTTAGAGGGGAGTTTCTGACATCCAGAAACATACAGTGTTAACATGTTGTTTTGGATGGTTGCGGGTTCAGCTTCTGTCTCACTAACCACTGTGGTTTCCTGTCGGTTGTGATGTCTCAGTCAGCGGCTGGCTGTCAGTGTTTGGTTCCTTCACTGTCTAGTAACTGTTTGCCCTGCCATGTGTCTTCTGTTGATGTTGTGTGCCCTGCTCTATCACACCTCTTAGCAGAGCAAGAGACTTCTTTAAAGCTCGTACCTCTCTGTAGTGAGTTAAAAGCCCATTCTCTCCTGGTGCGGTAATAAGGAGATCAAGCTATTTTTCTCCCTCTGAGTAAAGTGTGTGTGTGTGCACGCCAAACCTCTCTTCATTGTCTGAGTGACTTTGCATTTTGTAGTTAACCTTCCCCTCCATCTCTCTCTCTCCCTCCATCTTTCCTCCTTTCCCTCTCCCTTCCTCGTCCCCTGTGTGTTCCTGTCCCTGCAGTCAAGGCGTCAACTCTCTTCAGCAAGCAGACCAAGTCCATCGTGTGGGGCATGCAGACTCGGGCCGTGCAGGGCATGCTGGACTTTGACTACACCTGCTCCAGGGATGAGCCCTCTGTGTCTGCCATGGTCTACCCATTCACGTAGGTGTCTTTCTTTACTTCCCGTCTCTCGACTTCCTGTATACCACTCTAACTGCCGTGCCCCGAGACCACAGAGAGGTGTTGAAAATGACAAGCAGCGTGTGTGTGTGTGTGTGTGTGTGTGTGTGTGTGTGGTTGTGCGTTCACACGTGCTTATCTATTTGTCTGGTTCATCTTTCGATACTCAACGTTGTGACTGTCTGTGTGTTCCAGTGGGGACCACAAGCAGAAGTTCTACTGGGGCCATAAGGAGATCCTGTTGCCTGTCTATAAGAACATGGGCGATGCCATGAAGAAACACCCGGAGGTGGACGTGCTCATCAGCTTCGCCTCGCTCCGCTCTGCCTTCGACAGCACCATGGAGACCATGCAGTACCCGCAGGTTGGTAGTGCCATCCAGAGGGTGTCATCTAATGGTGAGAGAGCAGTAGATCTGACCCACTGTAATGCTTCATATCCCCACCCCTTCAGATCCACACCATCGCCATCATAGCCGAGGGCATCCCTGAAGCGCAGACCAGGAAGATCATTAAGAGGGCGGACGAGAAGGGTATCACTATCATCGGCCCGGCAACGGTAGACCCTTCTTACTCTACACCCCTCACGTACAGTATGTGAGGCCTGCTTTTAAAGGTGTAGAGTGTCTTATCTAACTCTGTGTGTGCGCCCTTGGCCAGGTTGGAGGGATCAAGCCTGGCTGTTTTAAGATCGGCAACACCGGGGGCATGCTGGATAACATCCTGGCCTCTAAGCTGTACCGTCCAGGCAGTGTGGCCTACGTGTCCCGCTCTGGAGGCATGTCCAACGAGCTTAACAACATCATCTCCCGCACCACCGACGGAGTCTACGAGGGAGTGGCCATTGGAGGAGACCGGTAAGAGTGTGGCTGTGTGTGTGTGAATGGGGTGGATAAGATTACTGATGTATGTCTGTGTGTGTATAATTAATGCTTATTCTTTTCATTAGATACCCAGGCTCAATCTACACAGACCATGTGCTGAGGTACCAGGACACCCCAGGGGTAGAGATGATCGTAATGCTGGGAGAGGTGAGGATTTGAAAGACACACACACACACACACACGTCTACATCATTGCTGCTAATGGCCCCCTCCACTGAGTATAAACTAACCATAGAAAAATAAAGCTGATCCTTTTAACACAATTAATTTATTTTCATCAAGCATAGCTAATTATTGTTGACATCTATGACCAGACTAATTCCATGCTTGGATACTCGCCTCTGCAAGTGTGTGTGTGGACTTCCTTTTAAAAGCACTGTTGGTCTCCCTTCTAGATTGGCGGCACAGAGGAGTATACGATCTGCCAGGGCATCAAGTCAGGCAGGATCACCAAGCCTGTGGTGAGCTGGTGCATCGGGACCTGTGCCACCATGTTCTCCTCAGAGGTGAGTGTGATGTGCAGCGGGAAGCTTTTGGGATGGAGGAGTTAAAGGTCAATGGATTGATATCACAGAGACTTACAGGGTAGTCATACTGGAAGAAAGGGTCTGGTTATGGGATTGATGACGGTTTCCTATGATGTCACCTGTCTGTCTCCTGTAGGTCCAGTTTGGTCATGCTGGAGCGTGTGCCAACCAGGCCTCGGAGACAGCCGTGGCCAAGAACCTGGCTCTGAAGGAGGCCGGAGCCTTCGTACCCAAGAGCTTTGACGAGCTGGGAGATGTCATCAAGTCAGTGCAGAAAATCACATACTTATATGATTTCGAAAATCATACATCCAGGCCACAACGTAAAATTTACCTTTTTAATAAATGTACAAAAGCACTGTTGTGAAATTGAAGTTTCCCACCTTCATGTACAGATCAGTGTATGACGACCTCGTTGGCAAAGGAGTCATCATTCCAGCTATGGAGGTGCCCCCTCCCACGGTGCCAATGGACTACTCTTGGGCCCGGGTGAGTAATCACAACCAGTCAGTGCCACGCTGGCTCATGTCTCCTCAATCAATCCCATCAATCAAATGTATTTATGAAGGCCTGTTAACATCAGCCGATGTCACAACGTGCTGTACAGAAACCCAGCCAAAAACCCCAAATTGCAAGCAATGCCGATGTAGAAGTACGGTGGCTAGAAAAAACTCCCTAGAAAGGCAGGAGCCGAGGAAGAAACCTAGAGAGGAACCAGGCTCTGAGGGGTGGCCAGTCCTCTTCTGGCTGTGCCGGGTGGAGATTATAATAGAACATGACCAGGATGTTCAAACGTTCATAGATGACCAGCAAAATCAAATACAATTTTATTAGTCACGTGCGCCAAATACAACAGGTGTAGTCGACCTTACAGTGAAATGCTGAATACAACAGGTGTAGTCGACCTTACAGTGATATGCTGAATACAACAGGTGTAGTCGACCTTACAGTGAAATGCTGAATACAACAGGTGTAGTAGACCTTTACAGTGTAATGCTGAATACAACAGGTGTAGTAGACCTTACAGTGAAATGCTGAATACAACAGGTGTAGTAGACCTTACAGTGAAATGCTGAATACAACAGGTGTAGTAGACCTTACAGTGAAATGCTGAATACAACAGGTGTAGTAGACCTTACAGTGAGGTGCTGAATACAACAGGTGTTGTCGACCTTACAGTAAAATGCTGAGTACAACAGGTGTAGTAGACCTTACAGTGAAATGCTGAGTACAACAGGTGTAGTAGACCTTACAGTGAAATGCTGAGTACAACAGGTGTAGTAGACCTTACAGTGAAATGCTGAATACAACAGGTGTAGTAGACCTTACAGTGAAATGTTTACTACAACAGGTGTAGTCGACCTTACAGTGAAATGCTGAATACAACAGGTGTAGTAGACCTTACAGTGAAATGCTGAATACAACAGGTGTAGTCGACCTTACAGTGAAATGCTGAATACAACAGGTGTAGTCGACCTTACAGTGAAATGCTGAATACAACAGGTGTAGTCGACCTTACAGTGAAATGCTGAATACAACAGGTGTAGTCGACCTTACAGTGAAATGCTGAATACAACAGGTGTAGTCGACCTTACAGTGAAATGCTGAATACAACAGGTGTAGTCGACCTTACAGTGAAATGCTGAATACAACAGGTGTAGTCGACCTTACAGTGAAATGCTGAAGACAACAGGTGTAGTCGACCTTACAGTGAAATGCTGAATACAACAGGTGTAGTCGACCTTACAGTGAAATGCTTACTTACGAGCACCTAACCAACAGTGCAGTTTCAAGAGTAGGAGATAAAAGCAACAAGTAATTAAAGAGCAGCAGTAAAAGCTAACAATATATACAGGGGGGTGCCGGTACAGAGTCAATGTGTAGGGGCACCGGTTCGTTGAGGTAGTATGTATGTACATGTAGGTAGAGTTAATTAAAGTGACTATGCATAGAGTGGCAGTGGTGTGGGGAGGGGGGGGGGGCAAATGCAAATAGTCTGGTTAGCCATTTGACTAGATGTTCAGGAGTCTTATGGCTTGGGGGTTGAAGATGTTTAGAAGCCCCTTGGACCTAGATTTGGCACTCCGGTACCGCTTGCCGTGTGGTAGCAGAGAGAACAGTCTATGACTAGGGTGGCTGGAGTCTTTGACAATTCTTAGGGCCTTCCTCTGACACCGCCCTGGTTTGGAAGTCCGGGATGGCAGGAAGCTTGGCCACAGTGATGTACTGGGCCGTTCGCACTTCCCTCTGTAGTACCTTGCGGTCGGAGGCGGCTCAGTTGCCGTACAAGGAAGTGATGCAACCAGTCAGAATGCTTTCGATGGTGCAGCTGTAGAACCTTTTGAGGATTTGAGGACCCATGCCAAATCTGGGTCAGATAATAATAATCACAGTGGTTGTAGAGAGTGCAACAGGTCAGCACCTCGGGAGTAAATTGTCAGTTGGCTTTTCATAGCCGATCATTCAGAGTTAGAGAGAGAGATCAATTTATTCACTTCACACAGGCAAAATACTCCAGATATAACATACTGACACTAGCAAACTATTGCAGCATAAATACTGGAGGCTGAGACAGGAGGGGTCAGGAGACACTGTGGCCCCATCCGACGATACCCCCGGACAGGGCCAAACAGGCAGGGTATAACCACACCCACTTTGCCAAAGCACAGCCCCATACCACTAGATGGATATCTTCAACCACCAGCCTGCTACCCTGAGACAAGGCCGAGTATAGCCCACAAAGATCTCCCCCACGGCACAAACCAGCACCGGAAGATCACGTCAGTGACTCAGGTGACACACCCCGCCTAAGGATGGCATGGAAGAGCACCAGTAAGCCAGAGACTCAGCCCCCGTAATAGGGTTAGAGGCAGAGAATCCCAGTGGAGAGAGGGTAACCGGCCAGGCAGAGATGGTGGTTCGTCGCTCCAGTGCCTTTCCGTTCACCTTCATACCCCTGGGCCTGACTACACTCAATCATAGGGCCTACTGAAGAGATGAGTCCTCAATAAAGACTTAACGGTCAAGACCGTGTCTGCGTCTCTCACATGGGTAGGCAGACCATTCCATAAAAATGGAGCTCTATAGGAGAACCCTGCCTCCAGCTATTTGCTTAGAAATTCTAGGGACAGTAAGGAGGCCTGCGTCTTGTGACCATAGCGTACGTGTAGGTATGTACGGCAGGACCAAATCAGTGAGATAGGTAGGAGCAAGCCCATGTAATGCTTTGTAGGTTAGCAGTAAAACCTTGAAATCAGCAATAGCCTTAACAGGAAGCCAGTGTAGAGAGCCAAGCACTGGAGTAATATGATCACATTTTTTCTAGTCAGGATTCTAGCAGCCGTGTTTAGCACTAACTGAAGTTTATTTAGTGCTTTATCCAGGTAGCCGGAAAGTAGAGCATTGCAGAAGTCTAATTTAGAAGTGACAAAAGCATGGATACATTTTTCTGCTTCATTTTTGGACAAAGTTTATGATATTTGCAATGTTACGTAGATGGAAAAAAGCTGTCCTTGAAATATTCTTGATATGTTCGTCAAAAGAGAGATCAGGCTCCAGAGTAACGCAGAGGTCTTTCAATTTTATTTGAGATGACTGTACATCCATCAAGATTAATTGTCAGATCCAACAGAAGATCTCTTTGTTTCTTGGGACCAAGAACAAGCATCTCTGTTTTGTCCAAGTTTAAAAGTAAAACATTTGCCGCCATCCACTTAGTCGAAGTTTACATACACCTTAGCCAAATTGTTGCCCATTTCTCTTGACAGAGCTGATGTAACTGAGTCAGGTTTGTAGGCCTCCTTGCTCGCACATGCTTTTTCAGTTCTGCCCACAGATTTTCTATAGGATTGAGGTCAGGGCTTTGTGATGGCCACTCCAATACCTTGACTTTGTTGTCCTTAAGCCATTTTGCCACAACTTTGGAAGTATGCTAGGGGTCATTGTCTATTTGGAAGACCCATTTGCGACCAAGCTTTAACTTCCTGACTGATGTCTTGATGTTGCTTCAATATATCCACATCATTTTCCATCCTCATGATGCCATCTATTTTGTGATGTGCAACAGTCCCACCTGCAGCAAAGCACCCCCACAACATGATGCTGTCACCTCCGTACTTCACAGTTGGGATTATGTTCTTCGGCTTGCAAGCCTCCCCCTTTTTCCTTCAAACATAACGATGGTAATTATTGCCAAACAGTTCTATGATTGTTTCATCTGACCAGAGGACATTTCTCCAAAAAGTACGATATTTGTCCCCATGTGCAGTTGCAAACCGTAGTCTGGCTTTTTTATGGTGGTTTTAGAGCAGTGGTTTCTTCCTTCCTGAGCGGCCTTTCAGGTTATGTCGATATAGGACTTGTTTTACTGTGGATATAGATACTTTTGTACCTGTTTCCTCCAGCATCTTCACAAGGTCCTTTGCTGTTGTTCTGGGATTGATTTGCACTTTTTGCACCAAAGTACGTTAATCTCCAGGAGACAGAACGTGTCTCCTTCCTGAGCGATATGATGGCTGCGTGGTCCCATGGTGTTTATACTTGCGTACTATTGTTTGTACAGATGAGCGTGGTACCTTCAGGCGTTTGGAAATTGCTCCCAAGGATGAATCAGACTTGTGGAGGTCTATGATTTTTTTTTTTGAGGTCTTGGCTGATTTCTTTTGATTTTCCCATGATGTCAAGCAAAGAGGCACTGAGTTTGAAGGTAGGCCTTGAAGTATATCCACAGGTACACCTCCAATTAACTCAAATGATGTCAATTAGCCTATCAGAAGCTTCTAAAGCCATGACATCATTTTCTGGAATTTTCCAAGCTGTTTAATGGCACCGTCAACTTAGTGTATGTAAACTTCTGACCCACTGGAATTGTGATACAGGGAATTATAAGTGAAATAATCTGTCTGTAAACAATTGTTGGGAAAATTACTTGTGTCATGCACAAAGTAGATGTCCTAATCAACTTGCTAAAAGTATAGATTGTTAACAAGAAATTTGTGGAGTTGTTAAAAAACAAGTTTTAATGACTCCAACTTAAGTGTATGTAATCTTTCGACTTCAAATGTATGTCTGAAACAAAGGCTTCCAGGGTGGCAATTTTGGGGCTTCGCCATGTTTCATCAAAATATACAGCTGTGTATAGTCCACATAGCAGTGAAAGTTAACATTGTTTCCGAATGACATCACCAAGAGGTAAAATATATAGTGAAACAATCAGTGGTCCTAAAACGGAACCTTGAGGAACACCGACATGTACAGTTGATTTGTCAGAAGACAAACCCTTCACAGAGACAAACTAATATCTTTCCGACAGATAAGATTTAAACCAGGCCAGAACTTGTCCGTGTAGACCAATTTGGGTTTCCAATCTCTCCAAAAGAATGTGGTGATCGATAGGGTCCAGTATGCAGCTTGAAGGTTTAGAGGCCGAGACTATTTTCATCAATGTGTCAAGTGATATAGTATTAACTAACTTGAGTGTCTCCCTTTGATCTGAGGTCCTGGCAGTGTTGTGCAGACTCAGGACAACTGCACTATGGATAAATACACAGATTTAAAAAGTCTGTAATTTGCTTTCTAATGATCATGAACTTTTTGTCAAAGAAGTTAATTAATTTATCACTGCTGAAGTGAAAGCCATCCTCTCTTGTAGAATGCTGCCTTTTAGTTCTCTTTGCGATTGTATCAAAAATAAATTTGGGATTGTTCTTATTCTTCTCAATTAAGTTGGAAAAATAGGATGATCGAGCAGCAGTGCGGGCTCTTCGATACTGCACGGTACTGTCTTTCCAGGCTTGTCAGAAGACTTCCAGTTTGGTGTAGAGCCAATTCTGTTCCAATTTTCTGGAAGCTTTCTTCAGAGCTCGAGTATTTTCTGAAAACCAGGGAGCTAGTTCCTTATGATGAATGTTTTTTGTTTTTAGGGGTGCGACTGCATCTAGGGTATTACGCAAGGTTACATTTAGTTCCTCAGTTAGTTGGTTAACCAATTTTTGTACTCTGACATCCTTGGGTAGGAGGAGGTAGTCTGGAAGGGTATCTAGGAATCTTTGGGTTGTCCAAGAATTTATAGCATGACTTTTGATGATCCTTGTTTGGGGTCTGAGCAGATTGTTTTTTGCGATTGCAACCATAATAAAATGATGGTCTGATAGTCCAGGATTATGAGGAAAAACATTAAGATTCACAATATTTATTCCACGGGACAAAACTAGGTCCAGAGTATGACTGTGGCAGTGAGTAGGTCCGGAGACATGTTGGACAAAAACCACTGTGCTGATGATGGCCCCGAAAGCCCTTTTGGAGTGGTTCTGTGGACTTTGCCATGTGAATATAAAGTCACCAAAAATTAGAATCTTATCTGCCATGACTACAATGTCTG
The DNA here is from genome assembly GCF_036934945.1 of Oncorhynchus masou masou. NCBI lineage: Eukaryota > Metazoa > Chordata > Actinopteri > Salmoniformes > Salmonidae > Oncorhynchus > Oncorhynchus masou. Next base: position 5,490,982 of record NC_088225.1, on the reverse strand, counting down.
ATAGGAACTCAGTGAGGAGCACTCTATATGGCCTAGGAGGCCTGTAAAAAGTAGCTATGAGTTAGTGCTGAATCAGGATCTCTTATTGGCTCTGGACAATGCTATTTACTTCCATATAAGGCAAACTTCACGAACCGCATCAGACTGTGTTAAACTGAAACAGATGGAGAGCAATGGGAGGGTGTGGTGACTCTATCTCCCTCCCTTTCCCCCTCTCTCTATCCCTCTGTGCTGTAGGAGCTGGGTCTGATCCGTAAGCCAGCCTCCTTTATGACCAGTATCTGTGATGAGAGGGGCCAGGAGCTCATCTACGCTGGAATGCCCATCACTGAGGTGTTCAAGTCGGAGATGGGCCTGGGAGGAACCCTGGGACTGCTCTGGTTCCAGAGGAGGTACGCTTCTGTCTCCCAAAACATGAAACCGGGAAACAGTCAATAATACAAATACTGCCATTGTTCACATAAAACATTAAACATACACTGTCATAATTGAATTTGATTCCAATTCTGTGTCCTCCCTCCTCCTTGCCCCAAGGCTGCCCAGTTATGCTGCCAAGTTCATTGAGATGTGTCTGATGGTGACTGCTGACCATGGTCCTGCCGTCTCCGGTGCCCACAACACCATCGTCTGTGCCCGTGCTGGCAAAGACCTCATCTCTAGCCTCACCTCTGGCCTGCTCACCATCGTACGACCATAGTCAAGTCAACCTCGACATTCTTAGAGGCCCACTCAAACCAGCAGAGTAGCCTCTTCTGAAGACAATGCCTCTGTTTCAATAATTAATTAATTGAGCTTTGGTAGTGTCTCTTTGAGTGTTTCTTTTTGTGTGTGTGATTTCCAGGGGGACCGGTTCGGAGGGGCCCTGGACGCTGCAGCCAAGCAGTTCAGCAAGGCGTTTGACAGCGGCATGCTGCCCATGGAGTTTGTCAATAAGATGAAGAAGGAGGGCAACCTGATCATGGGCATCGGACACCGGGTCAAGTCGGTGAGCACCGTCCCTGTGTCTGTTTGGATGTCATGTGTCTTTCATATTTTTTACTGTGTGTGTGTGTGTGTGTGTGCGTGCGCTTCAGATCAACAACCCAGACATGCGGGTGCAGATCCTGAAGGACTTTGTGAAGAAGAACTTCCCCTCCACCCAGCTGTTGGACTACGCCATGGATGTAGAGAAGATCACCACCGCCAAGGTACTAACCCTGTCATCCTCTCCTGCACCCTGGATCACCCCACGGGGATCATCTGTTCTAAACCATGTCTTCTCCTCTCTCTGCTGCGGTTTCAGAAACCCAACCTGATCCTGAATGTGGACGGTTTCATCGGAGTAGCCTTTGTGGACCTGCTCAGGAACTGTGGTGGATTTACACGGTAAATCCTATGCTATTTAACTCCAGTCAATGACATTCTACACAATGCAACTATACTACTGTGTCTGGGTCATCCGGCTGTCCTTTTTGTTGGCCTTCGCCTACATTCAGTGTTGCATCAACTCATCATTGCCCTCTGGTGTTTTGTCTTCTCCCTCAGGGACGAGGCTGATGAGTTTGTGGAGATCGGAGCGCTGAATGGAATCTTCGTCCTGGGGCGGAGCATGGGCTTCATCGGTGAGTTGGGGGTCAGGGGTCATGACCCTGATGAGTTTGACCCTTAGAAATGGTCATGGGAAAGGGGCTATGGTGTAAGGAGCGGAGGATACGCAATATGATATTGCTAAAATTGGAACCTGATTCTACTTCTCCCTCAGGACACTACCTGGATCAGAAGAGGCTGAAACAGGGTCTGTACCGTCACCCTTGGGACGACATCTCCTACGTTCTCCCCGAACACATGTCCATGTAACCACGGAAACCAGGCCATGGACCCCCCCTCCCTCCCCCCAGTTACCCCACCACTGTACCCTAACCTCCACCCCCACCTGTGCTGTGTTCGGTCAGCCCCAAGTGGTGGGAGAGCAACAATGTGGACTGATATTATTATAGATGTGTCTTTGCAACAGTAATAAGGACAACCCTTTTTAAATGAATACAGTTTCAGTTTTTAACAATCAGTTGGCTGATCAAACATGCTGCAACCCCGTTAATAATAGCAAGGCCTGCAAAACTGTGAAGCCGCTCTCAGACTGTGTGTGTGTCTGCTAGAGAGATCAAGCAAGCTGCAGAGAGTGTGAAAAGAGGCTCATTCGTTGGTTGACCCTTAATAGTGTGGGAGTGCAGTTAATGCAATTCTCTTCCCAAGATTACCAGTAGGGATACAGATGATTGTCTTCCTATTTACTGCCAATACTACTACTACTACTACTACTACAACTTCTATACTACACCTATGCCTACAGTGAAGTACGTTGATGAGACGATATCCCACTATCACCTCCTCTCCGTGAACCAAGCATGTGTCTGTGTATCACAGACTTCCTGTGTGTCGCTGTGCAGTTCTCTTAAGTGTGTCGGTGCCATATTAAAATCATACGCTTTCTATCCGGGGTGAGCCGTAGTGCAATAATACTAGCTACTGCTTTACAGTTATATAGATTATAACTTTATTTATGTATAGATGTTTTAACAGCCGAGTAAATAAATGTAATAGATAGTATTAGCATACATTTTTGATGTACTGTAAATGCCCACGAAACTGTTGTGTTTAGACCGTAAGATATGCAGCTGACCGAGCACATTGGGCTGTAAATACAGTGAAAAGCTCCTCCTGTGTCCCAAACAGGACGTGTCCAGTATGGCAAAGGTACCATAGAATGCAGCATTATTTATCTGAACGTTACTAGCTAGACTAGCTCCATTGTGACCGGCTATTTCTCGTAAGATGTGTCTATCTGCCTGTACTATTTGTGTTGTCATGTCAACACAATTTGTTTGATTTAATGCGATTAGTGAACTGAACGTGCCTCTGTAGAGATGTTGTAATATATTTTCAAAACGTTGTGACTGAGTATATTAAAGGTGACCCATTGGAACACAGCTCTGTCTGGTTTTTCCGGTGTCGCGGATCATAAAATAAATGTGCTGTAATTGTTTCACTGTGTCATGCTCCATCCATCAGTTTATGAAAACATTGGTTTTAAAACAGATACATTTATGATATAATATCCAATAACAACAGAGGATGTAGTGGCCTACTAGGAGCTATCTTCGTTTTCTCAAACAGCCAGTGCATATGAGGGTCTACGAGACGACTTTAGAGCTCATTCTTCAGTCCACCTGTTCTATGCTCCGGGGGTGTCATTTCTGTACATTCATGGCAAAGTGATTCTATTCACTTATGTAACGGAGCGGGACTATGTATTGACCGTGCCCTTGTATGAAACAACATCCATGTGTAGCTTCCATTCAGGTCATTCAAAGACACCCACTCAGAGAAAGTTAATTGATGATACCCTGCTTCTGCAGAGAAAGCGGAGGTTGAAGAAGCACAAAAGCTTCTCCTGTCAGCCACAAGTGAGTGGGAGGGGCTTTACGTCACACGCCGAGCAGTCACGCCTTGCGTCCACTGCGCATGTCAGTAATTCCATCTGTGTTTTGAGTTTATGTATGTGTGTCTGCGTGTGTGTTCTTTCCCACACGAGTTTACTACAATTCCGAATTCTCACAACCACCGCCAGAATGGCAGCTGCACCCCCGAACCCAGACGACTCGAGTCGGGGTAGTAGCGGTAGCAGCACGCCCAGCGTCCTTGTCGGGGACGGGGACACGGAAGAAGCCGAGGATTTCACCTCCTCTTCCCACTGCACAGAGCTGTCTCGGCGGCAGAACGAACAGAGGAAGCAGGGATTGTTCTGCGACGTGACGCTGGCCTTCAGCAGTGGGGCGGCAACCGGGAATGTTCAGAGCTGTGAGTTTTCCGCTCACCGTTCTGTACTGGCCGCGGCTACGGACTATTTCACGCCGTTGCTGGGAGGGCAGTTCTCCGAGTCGCTGTCGGGTCGGTTTGAGATGAAGGAATGGAGCGCTGAATTGGGACCAGACCCGGAGACCGTGGAGAGTGTCATTCAGTACATGTACACGGGAGAAATACGTGTGAGCACCTGCAATGTGCATGAAGTGTTAGAGCTTGCTGACAGGTTTGTTTACAATTTAATTAGTGTTCCTTTTAATGTACATAATCCATTTAATTGCCACCTGCTAGTACTTGATTATTTTTTTATGTAGTTCAGTGACATAACAATGTTGTTTTGGCTTACTGGAAGTGTCACTGAAGCATATTGCCAAGGTTAGGGTTTAGGGTCGGAACGTCCCATGGATCCCGGATAGCACTGACCATCCTGTAACCTGTCAAACCTGAATTTGAGTGTGGTGAGTTCATGTGTGTCATAAATGGCCTTGCCCATGTTTGTTTCTCATGTTCTGTTATTGATTGTGTGTGTCGCCTGCAGGTTCCTACTGCTGCACCTGAAGGAGTTCTGTGGGGAGTTCTTGAAGAAGAAGCTGAGCCTGGCCAACTGTGTGGCGGTGCACAGCCTGGCCCACATGTACACCCTGGACCAGCTGGCTCTGCGGGCCGCAGACATGATCCGACGCAATTTCCACAAGGTCATCCAGGACGAGGAGTTCTACACCCTGCCCTTCCACCTGGTGAGGGATTGGCTGTCTGACGCAGAGATCACCGTGGACGCGGAAGAGGTGCTGTTTGAGGCTGTGGTGAAGTGGGTCCAGAGGAACACAGAACAGCGGGGGAGGTACTTTGAGGAGTTGTTCCGTCTGCTCCGGCTACCCCAGATTAAGCCCACCTATCTGACGCGCGTGGTGAAGAACGAGGCACTGGTGGCGGCCAACGAGGCCTGTCTCCGCCTGGTGTCCGATGCCGTGGAGGGCCACGCCATCCGCTGTGAGAACCTCAAGTCAGCTGACCTGGAGTTCTGGTCGTCCTACATGGCCTCCTTCCAGCCGCGCTTCGGCCAGAACATGGACGTGATCATGGTGGTGGGCGGGGTGTCGGAGGGGGGTGACTACCTGAGTGAATGTGTGGGTTACTTCATCTACGAGGACCGCTGGGTTAACCTGCCCCACATCCACAACCACCTGGATGGCCACGCCATCGCCACCACAGAGTCCCACATCTACGTAGCGGGATCCATGGAACCGGGCTTCGCCAAGACCGTGGAGCGCTATAACCCCAACCGCAACACCTGGGAACAGGTGAGCAACCTGACCACACGTAAACACTCCTTTGGTCTCACCTGTATCAAAGACATCCTGTATAGCATCGGTGGCCACGGCAACTTCAGCCCCGGCTTCAAGGACGTGAGCGTGTACGAGCCTGAGCCGGACAAGTGGCACAACCTGGAGTCAGCGCCCAAGATCCTGCGGGACGTGAAGGCGGTGAGCGTGGAGGACCGCTACGTATACGTGACGGCGCGCACGCCGGTGGACACGGACAACGAGGACGGGCTGAAGACGGTCACCACACGTTACGACACAGAGAGCCGCCAGTGGCAGGACGTGGACTCCCTGCCGCTCATAGACAACTACTGTGTGTTCCAGATGGCTGTGGCCTCCACCAACTTCTACCACACAGCCTCCTGCTGCCCTAAGAGCTACACGGTGCGGGACGAGGCCGCTAAGCAGAAGATCAGCGCCCACATATCAGACGAGATCCTGGAGAGCTTGCCGCCCGAGGTCACCAGCATCGAGGGCGCCGCCATCTGCCACTTTGACGAGGACGTGTTTGTGATCGGCGGCTGGAAGAACAGCGACGACGTGGACAAGCAGTACCGCAAAGAGGCCTACCGCTACTGTGGTGAAAAGAAGCGCTGGATGCTGCTGCCGCCCATGCCCCAGCCGCGCTGCCGCGCCACCGCCTGCCACGTGCGAATCCCCTACCGCTTCCTGTACGGCTGCCAGCGCTACCCCATGCCCCAGAACCTGGCCCGCCAGCGGGACCGTATGCAGCAGATGCAGCAGCTACACCGGCGCACCCTCACCCTGCGCAGGCAGCTGCAGTCTCAGATCGAGTGCTGAGCTGTCGCAACCCCTGTCTGTCCATTACACCCACCCCAGTGGGGGAGCAGCCCAGTCCAGCTCCAAGCCCCAAACATCCCCTGGCAGCCATCGTCATCAACCCCCACCCATAACCTGCTGGAGCAGCTGCTCCTATGTTGCTCTCATGTTGGTTCATTTTCAAGAGAACTCTGTGCCAGATCATCAGGTTGACATATTGGTGTAAGTAGTGACTGTGGTGTTCAAGGCTGGGAGATGTGGGAGTGATGTGACTGTGCTGGCCAGGTGTTTGTCTATGTGGGGAGGACAGGCTGAATGTTACAAATGTGAATAGAGTGTTGTACAGTGACCAACATCAGACTACACTACGTATGTACGTCAGGCACAGGTGATGTTTATCTTTTTATACATGCATATAGTATATAGTTGTATATGTATACTTTTATTATATATAAATATTTTGTGTCCCCCTTTTATGCTTATATGATGTAGGCAATGTGACACTTAAGTACGGCAGAATCTACATTCCTCCAATCCAATGTGCTTAGTGAAGTCAGTCGTTCTCTATGACATTCCACACTGACAGTCTCTCCATGCAAATATCACACACACACACACTTACATACACACACACACTGTGCAGCTGTAGGGGTGGGACAACACCAGTATCGCGATGCTCGTTAGTGTTGTGGCAAGTGAACGTAACACAAAGCAGATTTGACTTCTTTAGGAAAACAAACATTTCATGTTTTCATCCAGAGTCGCATTTATTTTTCCACAAATATTTTACATTTTACATGGGAAAAGTATTACGATACTGGTGTCATGATGGCCCTACCAGTCAGTTGGACCAAACCCTTACCAATGCCCGATGGCTCTGCTTTATATTAGCTTCATCTAAATGGCTCTGCTTCTTGTTATTATAGCTTTGATACAGTAGCTCAACATGAATGGAAGGAGAATAGTCTCATTCATATTTATTATCAGATCTCCTGTCCAAGTGTGGACAACTTGTGACAGAGCCTGGACTCGAACCCAGAATCTTAGACCACAGCACCACTTGGGAGGCCCCTTAAGGAAACAGGTCTTAGCATGGTAACATTCCATCAACCATTCCGTTGAATTATTCTTCAGTCTTCTGCTCGTCACGTTCCTGTTGGTAGGAAACATTGTGTGGAAGGCCCGAGGTGGGAGTTTGTGAGTGAATGTTTCTCTTTTTATTTTTGTCTGCATTGGTTTTATTGAGTTTAATGGCTGGAGGGTGTAGTTCCCATGGAGGACTTGATAACGTGTGTTTCTTGAGTACGGTAAGAATGCTTGGCAAAGCTGGTGAAAAGCATGCTTAGTAGTACACTTCTACCCTTAATCAAATAGTCATATTTATGTCCGAGTGGGTTTACCTGTCATTTTTGGCCAATTTTTATTTTTTTATTTATCATTTAATCCAACTCCAGACGATAATCTATTCTGTTCCCATGTGAGAAAATATGTACACTACAGTGATTTGCCTAGTAATCCAAAATGAATGTGATGTGAAGTTTGAGGCAGCCCTGTTGCTGTACCTCAGGGCTTATTCAGGGGTTAATCTGAGGGATCTGGCCACATTGTTGCATGTTCTCCTCACCCTCCAAAGACAATCAGGGGGAGGGGGAGGGTACTTCAGGGGTACTCTGGGCAGAGCAAAATTCTGTTGGTGGTACGGTAACCAAAAAAGGTTGTGAACCACTGGTATAGACTAGAGGGTATCCTTATGTTACTGAGCGGAATGACCATATCAAGGTGAATGTGTTGAGTTCAAGAGTTCATTGATTGTTATAAGCACTATCCTTGAAGCTAATTTATAACATAAAGCACTATGATTTTGAGAATGCAATGCAAGTGTATTTCCTCAGTTTTGTTTCTCTTGCATAGCATTTGAAATAATTGTATTGACATATGTTGGCAATATATATTTTGCTTTGCATGTGGCAGTCTGGCATTGTGTCAATATATTGGATGTAAAAAAAAAAATGCTGATGTCCTCACTTGCAATTAAAATGTACAATTTTTTTATACGACCTTGGTTTACCATCTATCTTGTGTAAGAGGTTATCTAAATTCTGAATGTCATTTTGGCCAATATTATTGGGCAGTTTTCAAGACTAGCTCTATAAACATCTCTCTTTTTCTTGGGTGGAATTTTCTCCTCCAATGTGACAACCTCCTTTTTTATTTATTTTTTATTTTTTACAAAGCATAGAGAATGATAGAGAAAGCATCCCTATATAGTTCTGATTATGGCATCTGTGAGAGCATGGGCAGTGTCATTGAGGCATCCATTTTTAAGTATTCAATTGGCTGATGACCAGTTGACAACATTAACATGTTGGAAGCCCTCTGTTGCTGCCAATGCTAAAACAGTCTTTTGGCCACTAGAGGCCTCTCATTTTCTATGGAACTAAGCTACATACATACACGTGGCCATCAAACAATGCTGAGTACTATGCACAGAGTCATTGGGCATGAGCCAATTACAGTAACACATTCAGTACAGTCAATCTTCCCTTCTAACACAGTAGGAAAATAATAGTACAACCACCCTTGCAGATAAGAAATCTATAAGAAATATAGAAATGTATATATGCATATGGGATTTTTTCTGGGACATACAGTAAGTGGATTTATTTGTGCATGGTAAATGCCAGTGGTAGGTGGGATACGGTGGGCAGGAAAGGGTAATAGTGGGGGATAGGGATGAGGGGGTGTCACACAGACAGGATGCTGTTGGAAGCGGAGAGCTTCAGCTCTTCCCGGGGGGACTGGAGGGAGTCCCGGGGGGCTGCATACTGGGCCACGTTGGGAAGCCCGTGCACCACGCAGCAGCTGAGGGCACTGCGGAAGATGCCCATGTCGTGGGCGTCGTACCACTCCTCTGTTTTCTCGTCATAGCACTCCACGTTGAAGGTAGTGGTGAAGCCGTTGAAGCCCCCCACCACAAACAGGAGGTCGTCCACCACCTCGATGCCAAAGTTGCTGCGCGGGTTGAACATGGTGGGCACCGTGCGCCATGTGTTGGTCAGCGGGTTGTAGGCCTCAGCGTTACGCAGGCGGTTAGCCCCATCGAAGCCGCCCACCTGGGAGAGGACAGGAAAATTGAGTCAAATATTTCTTAACTTTCAGCTCTTACTGAATAAGGCGTTGAAGTGCATTGTGCATATGGATGTTCTGCTCACCGCATAGACCTGCTCCGCATAAGCGATGACCCCCACACCACTGCGCCGGCTTCTCATGGGGGCGGTCAGAGTCCACTGGTTGGTCTGGGGGCTGTAGCTCTCTGCTGTGAACAAGCACTCGTTCCCATTGAAGCCACCACAGATGTACACCTAGAGAAAAGATCATGCCAACATTTTATAATCAAAAGTCATCCATCATGAAGTTCTCTCCCAGGTCCCTCTGTTCCACTCACCTTGCCATGTAGTGTGGTAGCACTGGCATCACTCCTCTGCTCATGCATGGGTGCAATCAGGGTCCACTGGTTAGTCTCAGGCTCATAGCACTCAGCAGTGTTCAGTCGTACGTAGCCGTCAAAGCCACCCATAGCATAGATACAGCCATCCAGCACCGCCACACTGACGTAGCAGCGCCGAGAGTGCATGGGAGCCACCTGGTGCCAGGTCCGTGTGACAGGGTTGAACTTACGTACACTGTTAAAGTAGTCAACGCTGTCAAAGCCACCCACACAGTAGACAAAGCCATTGAGGTAAGCAGCTCCATGGTAGGCTCGAGGGCTCTCCTCCTGGGTCACATTCACCCACCGGTCAGCCCGCGCATCATACGCCTCAATGCCATTGGTGGGGCTGCCACCACTCCAGCCACCTATGGCCAATAGGATGGCATAAGGCAGGCGTGGGCGGGTCAGAGGGTTGCGGAAGTCAGTGTTGGAGGGCCCGTTCATGTTCAGGTCGTACATGGCCTTCAGGGCACTGATGATGATAGGCTTGCAGTCATCATTGTCCTTCACCAAGGTATTGTTCTTCACGTTGTTCATGAAGTAGTCGGCTGTCATCAAGGCCATGCGGACCTAAGCACACAGACACAGACAGACAGACGTGTGGCTAGCAGTTGACAAGCGCAACATCTTAACTTACAAATGTTATCCAACAGTAAACATTGACACTATTGTTCACCTCTCACCTTGGGCAGCAGCACAGACATGTGGGCCTTGCGGTCCTGAGGCGAGTGGTTGATCCAGCGTAGGACCGCCTCAAACACAACATCCTCCTGCTTCACATTCAGGTCGTCCTTCTCGATGATGTCACAGAGCTGTGCCAGAGAGAGCTCCATGAACTCTTCCGAGAAACGCACCATCTCAAAGTGGTGCAGGATGAAGAGGTAGGCCCGGCGGCGCAGATCAGGGCAGGAGTAGAAGTCTGCAAACTTGCAGATGCCGATGCAGTTCTGCAGACAGAGCTGGGCCTCCAGATAGTCGCAGCAGGCCCTCACAATCCCCAGGATGCAGAACTGGTCTGCAGCCGCCAGGAGCGGTTCCACATTCTCCGCAGTCACAGGCACGGAACGTGTGTAGGCATACTCGATGATCAGGCGCATCATGTCTGGGTTCACACCAGGAATGCTGTAGACCCGCTTCTCAACGTTGTTCCAGCCACTTGTGAAGAGAGCACTGTGGGTCAAGGGTCAGAGGTAGAATAGCACAGAGAGAAAGCAACATCATCAAGGTCTCAATATTCTTCTCACTACAGCATTGCAATTGAACAAAGTTCCTCAGGACTCCCCAAAAGTAACTAATAATTACAGAGAGTTGGACCAAGCCAGAGATACCATAAATCTACAATGTTCTCGCATTCTCATTCAAAGTCAAGGGATGCCAGAATGGGAATGTCCTCTGGCCAGCACATCCCAACCTAACCTATCCCAACCAAGGGAAGCTACTCACCGGAAGTATGAGCTGCATCCACACAGGATGTTCTTGTGGGCATTGAACTCGATGCCATTGACTTTGATGACCACATCACAGAGTTTTCCCTCCAGGCGTAACTCGTTAAAGATTGTACAGGTCATAGCACTCATTTTCCTCTCCATGTTGCATCTTTGAAATTTGGTGGAGGTGGCTGTCTCTTCCAGTTCATTCATTCCTTGCTATATTTAATGGGGTTTTGCTAGCTCTTCAGCTTAGACATTTGGCTGGTTTACTAAAGCAGCTGTGTTCATCTAAGGATTGTGAATTGTGAATGTTCCACTTATATTATGTTCCAGAATTGTTCATTATTACATCACAGCGATGAGCAAATGGAATCAGAGCATCACCCTCACCTGTCATAAAAAGTTTGTGTTTAATTTAATATATCTGACTGTTATGCCTACTGATCGTACAGTGAATGTGTAACAGTCATTTAACACTAATATTTGACACTACGTAATACATTTGATTAAATACAGTCCATTTCAGACGTAGTTAGAGGGAAATCGTAAATTAAGAATACATAGAAGCACACAATTTGCCATAATACTTTCTTCTGCTCTATCAGAACATAAATCATATTAGGAACATTTTAATACTGCTTTTGTGGTACTGGGGAAGATGTTAAACGCACACACTTACTTCCTCAATTTATGCAAGTAAATGCGCGCCCTCAGTATAGACTGGTTATTGCAGCGTAGCTGACTAGCTTGCTATATAACTTATTGATTGCATTTCTAGCTAGGTCCATCGTTTGGCTCTTTGATCTTTTCTTGAATTAAACAACATCTCTATAGAAAAATGGTACGTGTACTTAATTTTCCTGGTTGCCACTGAACGAATGACTGATGGCTAGCTAGCTATCAAACGTAACGTTAACGTTAGTTATTACAAACTAAGTTAGCTGCCTAATTTCTCAGAGTAGAATGGCTATGCCTATTGTTAGCTATGTGACAGTGACATAACATTACAACCCCAAAAATAAAAATGCTTGTTAAGTATGTGATTGGGATGTTAGTTTACCCTAGTGTAAGATTCCATGAATTAAAGTCCTAACTGTGACGACAGCTGCAAATGAGGCGATGATATGCAATAGATATGTGAATAGGTTTGTAGGCTACAGCTCCACAGTACAGTCCAACCAATACACAAGACTCCCGATGTTGTGTCCCAAAGCTAGGCTGCTGGCAAATCACTTTGTTCTGTGGTCTGTATATGGTAAATGCTGTAAACAGTAGCAAGCACAGTGTCCTTTAGGGTTTATCGTCACAGAAATGTTTAGGGGCGGCAGGTAGCCTAGTGGTTAAGAGCGTCGGGTCAGTAATCTAAAGGTTGCTGGTTCAATTCACAGAGCCGTGTTTCTCTGTAGTAAATCTGAAAAAATGTGCCCTTGAGCAAGGTGCTTAATTGCTCCTGTATGTCACCCTGGACAGGAGTGTCTGCTAAAATGTTTAAAAAAATATAGTGCTGTAATATTGAGTTATTCTGTTTTTCTCTCTCCTCACTACTTGTCTCCCTCCTCCATAGATCCCAGAGCTGTCCAGTCCCTCAGTGTGTATGAGGGACCCTCCCAGGGTGGAGGAGATCATCAAGACCATGCAGAAGGCTGGCACCAGCAAGATTCAGGTACCACCACAGAGATCCTATTCAATTGGGATTGTATTTGTCATCCTATGGGTACCACACCCACATGTTTCGATGTATTCTCCTAGTTCCATCCGGAGAGGTTTGCTTGATAATATGCTGACAATGTCTCTTGCTTCTTCAGGTCATTTCAGACTTTGACATGACCCTCACACGGTTTGCCTACAATGGGAAGCGGTGCCCTACCAGTCACAGTAAGTACAAAAGCTGGGATAGATTGTACGGAGAAGATACCAATGTGTACGCAGAGTTAAGGGGTCCATATCTTGTCACTGATGTTTTTTTCGACAAGCCCATGAGAATGATGATGATTGCATCAGCATTATTTTTATAGATATCCTGGACAACAGCAAGCTCATCAGTGAGGAGTGCAAAGCACAGGTATGTTTCAAATGTCATCAGAAAAACAACTAGACCACAGAACTTCTTCTGATTTGGCAGATACAATTGTGTAGATTAGAAAAACGATGACACAAGATTCATTGCTTACATATAACTGTGTCTTTTCTAGATACGTACTAGCCAGTTTTTCCCTTTCTGAGTGTTGTCCATTCTCCCTCCGTTCAGCTGAAGGACCTGCTCAACACATATTACCCCATAGAGATTGATTCCAAACGGACAGCGGAGGAGAAGCTGCCCCTCATGGTGGAGTGGTGAGTCACAGCTCTCTCTGAGCCAATCACTGCCCTTCTAGACGAGGAACGCATCACTTTGCTGTCAAACTGACCAATACCCTCTGTTCTACATCAGACATAGGCACCTCCCTGCAGTCCCATTTACCCAATGAGTCCCACTGTCATCCTGCCGCGTTTTTTGACTTCTGGGTTTGACTTCAGGGTTGTACCAATCGGATTTGTCTTATTCTTCTGCATCCAACCATCCACACACACGTTTTGCTCTATGGCGCGAATGTAAGGGGTTCTTCTACACAGAAGGTCATAGGAAATCCTAGGACATAGTGTATATAATACTGTAATAAGCTCACATAGCTCACAACTCCAAACAGTTGTCATATTGGATATTCATTCCCCACTGACGAACAGCATTCATATACATTCATTTTGATCAGTTTTTTTTTGCTTCAGCAGACCTTCTTTTCTTTTTGACATGTGTCAACAAACTCATGAACGGAACTGTTTATGTCAAGTTGTTCTGTGTTCTACTTGTAGCCCTGGTTGTCCTGAAAATAAAATGGAAAAGCACTTCATTGTGAGGCTAAATATAAGGGCTGGACATGCAGATACATGAAAGTCAGATAAATGAAAAGACGATTTTTGCTGGGGTCTCGGGACTGATCGGGTTAACCAATCCCCTTGTGCCGTTCATCCCGTAGGTGGACTAAAGCCCATACTCTTCTGGTGCAGCAGCGCATCAGGAAAGACCTGCTGCAGGATGTGGTGAAGGAGTCCGATGCTATGCTCAGGTGAGAAGACCCTGCTACTGTTGCCAAGCCACAATTATGGCTGTTTAGTAGCGTAAAGTCATCGATAGCACAGTATGGTACCACATGATGAAGCCTTATCAAGTCAATAATGTTAATGACGACCAGGATGATGACTGTAACGGTATTGATTACAGCGCTATCTATGCCGCTGTCTCCCCAGGGAGGGCTACCAGCTGTTCTTTGACCACCTGCAGGAGCACAGCATCCCTCTGCTCATCTTCTCTGCTGGGCTAGGAGACGTGCTGGAGGAGGTGATCCGCCAGGCCGGGGTCTTTCACCCCAACGTCAAGGTCTTCTCCAACTACATGGACTTTGATGAGACTGTGAGTAGGCTCTCGCTGACACACAAACCACAGTATAAACGATACAGGTAGCCTCTATGGAATTGAGTGAGGAGAGGGAGTTGTCATGAAAACGCTTAGTTTCATTGCATTAAATGCGCTTTTCCTATGCGAGTGACCACGCAAAGACTGGGTGAAAGGTTAGTGGTTTGAATGAGGATTTAACCCATTGGTGTCCCTCATTCTCAGGGAGTGCTGAAGGCCTTCAAAGGGGAGCTGATCCACATCTATAACAAGAGGGAGGGAGCTCTGCTGAACACGGGCCACTTCCAGGAGCTCAAGTCACGCCACAACGTCCTGCTGTTGGGAGACTCTCTGGGGGACCTGACCATGGCTGATGGGGTGCACAGCATGGAGAACATCCTCAAGATCGGCTTCCTCAACGACAAGGTACGGTAGTACTGGCTACACGTTCACCAAAGCTCTCTCTTTCACACCCTAATAAACCCTCAACCACGCAAAAAAATAAATGTTTTTGTTTTTACTCTGAAGTTTTATTGTTTTAAGGCAATTGAGTGCTTGTTTTAATGCACAGTCAGCTTATTCAAGCACTGTTTAAATGTCGTTGGACATTGGCCGCTTGCTAACCGTTCCCCCTCTGCATGATCTTTCTCAGGTGGAGGAGAGGAAGACGTCCTACCTGAATGCTTATGACATCGTGCTGGTGAAGGATGAGACCATGGAAGTGCTGAACGCCCTGCTGCTCCACCTCACCAGCACCAAGTGACCTGGCCATGAAATTCATCTCACTGGCCAATCAGTAACGAGCCTTCCGACGCTACAGGAAGTATGTCGTACTGGTTTAGGAAGCTCTTGCTCAGGAAGTGCCGGGTAGTCAGATACCATGAGTCAAGTCAGAATGGTATTGTTTTTGCTTTGTCTTTTACTAAAGCTCCAATGGCTGTTTGTGTGGGCCGCTGGGATGGATCCCAGACTGTGTTTTGGAGTCTCCCTTCCACGCTCCTCCAGTTGAATCCTTGTTGAACACTTACAACTTGAGAGCAACATCCTTTACAGTCCTACAATTTGATTTGATTTACTCGACAACCCTACTGTCACATTCTGAATTGTTTAGGAACCGTCAATAGTCCCAACTGAAATGGGACAGGAAAACTAGGTGACTTCCCCATCTGGTAAATGTGTATTGGGTTCGTGGGGAGAGAAATGTTACTGGTGATATGTCTACATATGAGGAATATGCAGTAGCAGTCAAAAGTTTGGACACACCTACACATTCATGGGTTTTTCTTTATTTTTACTATTTTCTACATTTTAGAATAATAGTGAAGACATCCAAACTATGAAATGACACATTTGGAATCCTGTAGTAACCAAAAAAGTGTTAAACAAATCCAAATAGATTTGAGATTCTTCTAAGTAGCCACCCTTTGCCTTGATGACAGCTTTGCACACTCTTGGCATTCTCTCAACCAGCTTCACCTGGAATGCTTTTCCAACAGTCTTAAAGGAGTTCCACATATGCTGAGCACTTGTTGGCTGCTTTTCCCTTACTCTGCGGTCCAACTCATCCCAAATCATCTCAATGGAGTTGAGGTTGGGTGATTGTGGAGGCCAGGTCATCTGATGCAGCACTCCGTCACTCTCCTTTTTGGTCAAATAGTCCTTAGACAGCCTGGAGGTGTGTTGGGTTATTTTCCTGTTGAAAAATACATGATAGTCCCACTAAGCGCAAACCAGATGGGATGACGTATCGCTGCAGAATGCTGTGGTAGCCATGCTGGTTAAGTGTCCCTTGAATTCTAAATAAATCACAGACAGCAAAACACCATCACACCACCTCCTCCATGCTTCACGGTGGGAACCACACATACAGAGATCACCTGTTCTCACAAAGACACAGTGGTTGGAACAAAAATCTCAACTTTGGACTCATCAAACCAAAGGAGATTTCCACCAGTCTAATGTCCATTGCTCGTGTTTTTGGTCCAAAGCAAATCTCTTCTTATTGGTGTCCTTTAGTAGTGTATCTTTGCAGTAATTCGACCATGCAGTCTCCTCCTCCTGATTCATGCAGTTGATGTTGAGACGTGTGTTACTTGAACTCTGGGAAGTATTTATTTGGGCTGCAATTTCTGAGGCTGGTAACTCTAAAGAACTTATCCTCTGCAGCAGAGGTAACGCTTGGTTTTCCTCTTCTGTGGCGGTCCTCATGAGAGCCAGTTTCATCATAGTGCTTGATGCTTTTTGCGATTGCACTTGAAGAAACTTTCAAAGTTCTTGATATTTTCCGCATTGACTGACCTTCATAATTTAAAACAATAATGGATTGTCATTTCTCTTTGCTTATTTGAGCTGTTCTTGCCATAATATGGACTTGGTCTTTTACCAAATAGGTCTATATTCTGTATACCACCCCTACCTTGTCACAACACAATTGATTGGCTCAAACGCATTAAGAAGGAAAGAAATACCACAAATGAACTTTTAACAAAGCACATCTGTTAATTGAAATGCATTCCAGGTGACTACCTCATGAAGCTGGTTGAGAGAATGCCAAGAGCGTGCAAAGCTGTCATCAAGGCAAAAGGTGGCTACTTTGAAGAATCTCAAATATAAAATATATTTTGATTTGGTTAATACATGATTCCATGTGTTATTTCATAGTTTTGATGTCTTCACGATTATTCTACAATGTAGAAAATAGTTGTTTTTTTAAATAAAGAAACACACTGGAATGAGTAGGTGTGTCCAAACTGTTGTATGGATCTAGATGCTGTTGTCTTCTCTTTATAGATGAAAGGTGAAGGAGTTACGGTTTGTTTGTCATGTGGGACATATCTTTGTCATATAAAGGGAAAGAAGACAGGATAAAGGTCAAATCTAACTGTACTTTTACTTTGTCAGTTTGAAACGCGAGTGTCTTATCTTAGTGTTCTATACACACTGTCTTTTTTTGTTTCGTAAGACTTTGTTCTCCCTTTTTTTCTTGAAAAGTGTCTATTCTACGAGAGTGACTACAGTAAATTATGTTCATGTTAGACGCTTATTTACATTCAGATCTTAATAACAGACTACTGTTTTATGTGGATGTCATCAGTATGGAATCTGATGATACTGTGCCTCGGTATTATGGCATAGGTTTGTGTGTGTGGCTACGTTTTATACAATGGACTTTTTTGGCGCCACAGTGCCACCGTGTGGTCAAAGTAATAGTAATTTGAGCCATGTGTATATATTGACATTTACAGTATCACTCCATGCTGGTCTCAAAGAATCCATCCACCTTCAGCCTTAATACATTGAAAGTACATGAGTCCTTGAATATTTGGCGTGTTTGTATTTTCTCTGAAATGCCATCACTTTCTGTAAAACAGTGTAGTTTTGATTATGTTTGATCTTTTAGAGGCCAATAGTTGCGTTTTTTTTCGAGTCCTGTGAAAGTAATGATTGACCTATTTGGTCTATGGTGAAGAACATCTGAATATTTAGTACAGATGGCAAAACATTTCATTGCCACATAACAGAGGTTTTTAGTTCTTGGTAAAGCCATGGCATCTGATTCTATTGCTATTATTAGTATGTTTTGCCAAATTATAGTTTCACCCAGTTACATGTTTAAAGATTTGAAGTGGAACTCCATTCATATTAAATGGTGATGTCACTGGTACAGTGCGCAAGAATCGGGTCATACATTTCTCTTGTGACGTGTGTTACTGAGGGGACAGTGTGTCCACTACATCCTCTACTGAGTGTCACTAGATTGTATTTTTTCGCCTGTATGAGATATGTAGGCATAACAGGATAACCTCTCCACAACTGTAAATAAAACGTGGCCACAGAACCCTCGTTTCATTTAATCTATTTCCTTTTTGTAAAACATGACAAAATCCAATTCTGTAATCACCACTGATGCCATTCCCAGGGAACTCTATGCTAATGTTATTCCCAGCCTACACAATCCCTAGACAATGGACATGGATCCCAAACACAGGAAACAATGCATTTTTTAATATTTTTTTTTATTAGAAAACAGATGTTTTTTTGTGATGTATGTTTTACAATGCAAGGCACTTTCAAAATCCTGTATTGCACAAAATATCCACTCTTAAAATATACAACCTACAGTCTTAAAATCATTTTCATGTCTGGGAAGAAGGGGAGGAGTGGGAGACAGCTGTTTATTCCTATCAGCCATTTTGAAGCCAACTGCATTGCATCCTGGGAGGAGGGACCATCCCAAATGGCTGACAAGGTAGTTCAATGAAAGTGCTTTTAGCAAAATGTGTCTCAGAGTCAAACACAATAAGGCTGATGAGAATAAGTTATTTATAAAAAAGTACAGATGAATCACATTTTCATAAGGCAATTTACAACACATGGAAGCAGTCCTTCGTTTAAATAAGTATGGACCATTTTGGGTTATATTCAACCAGTGGAGGCTGCTGAGAGGAGAAAGGCTCATAATAACGGCTGGAACGGGTGCGAATGGAATGGCATCAAACCATGTGTTTGATACCATTGAACTTAGTCCGTTCCAGCCGTAACCACGAGCCTGTCCTCCCCAATTAAGGTGCCACCAACCTCCTGTGTTTTCTACATAATAAAATGTATTTAAGAGCTCCACTAGTTAGCAACCCCCTAATTGCATAGATTCTGTCTGTCAGTCTGTTGTGTCTCTCTCCGCCCCCAGCACCCCTCTGCCCGGCTCGACAGTACCCCCTCACAACTCCTCATGTCTGGCCTTGTCAGAATCCTCCTCCACCTTCAGTTTGAGCTCCTCAGCCACTATCTTGCCATCCCTGTTGCGGTCCTGGTTGTTGAACATGTCCTTGATGATGCCGCCGGCATCCATCCCTGGCCTCAGGCGACCTGTGCCCTCTGCCACCTGGATGTTTATGAAGGCTGTGAACTAGAGAGAGGGAGAGCAGAGAGAAATATGAAGAGTTGTCCTTTCAAGAGCGACACCACTTAAAGAATATTTGCAGGTTTAGATGGTCGCCTGACTTGTTGTCCTGACCTACACAAGGATGCTACCAGCACCAGCGCCTTACCAAGCAAAGGGCAGAATGTATCAGGTGAATCCTGACTTTGATTGATGGATCAGGCTAAATGTCTGGCGTGTGTTATCTTACCTCCTCCAGAGGGACAGATAGATCTTTGTTGAGGTCCATGGCAGGGAACAGGGGATCTGGGCTGTCCCCCAGCCACACAAACATGTAGCCGTCAGGCACTCCCTTCTGCAGGTCCAACAGCTCCAGCTCAAAGTGCAGCACGGCACTGCTGGGAACGCCCTTGGCTGCAGGGACATGGAGGGGAGAGCACGATGAGAGACATTGAGACAGTGTCCGAATAATGTCATGTCCAAATGCAAGATATCTCCATGTAGGATTTGGTTCTGGGGTTTCAAGATGAAAGTGATCCATGACTAGTCCGTTCACTCACCTCCATTTTCTCCATGTCCCAGGTGGGGTGGGACGATCACCACCCTCTTCTCTCCCACACACATGCCCCTCAGGCCCTCGTCCAGACCCTCAATCACTTTGTTGGCTCCCAGGGTGGTGATGGGGGCTTTCTCATAGTGGTCCCTGGAAGAGGAGGGAGATATTGATCAAGGCCCTGGGCGATGCTCCAAAGTGCGATCAGTCAGTAGGAATTAAGTATGTAGCCCTATACTTTCTACATTAAGATGTATATAATATGTAAGATACAGTATATAGTTATGGCTGGTTACTATATCTTGGTTATATTTGAATTTCTACACAACATACGTAGCCGATAAGTCTTCATGTCTGTTGGCGTGGAGGTCTAGTGATATCAGTCAGACAAGTAGCCAGGGGTGATTAGATTACATGACTGGATCAGGCGTTGCAGTGTGGCGTTGCAGTATGGCGGTGCGATGGACAGGAGGCGCTCCTACTCACGAGGAGTAGAGCAGGGTGCCGTCCATCAGGGAGCAGTTGTAACGGTACTGGATCAGGTCGTCCACCTCACTGGTCAGGTTGCACTTCTCGGGCTTGCTGGTCACCTTGATCTCAATGAGGTCCTTAGGGTTGTGGAAGTCGATAACGTGGATGTCGAAGACCAGCACGGCCGAGCCAGGGATGATGTCTCCTAGAGAGAGGGGGGGGGGAGAAGAAGAAACTAATTTGAATAGGAGTAGGGACATGACTTATCGTGGGCACTGGACAGTAATGTGTAAATGCAACTCTGACTCCTCCCACCCCCAAAACCTTTGGCCAATGCCACAGAGCCACATACTCACCAGTTCCCTTCTCCCCATAGGCCATGTGAGGAGGAAGGATGACACGCCTCTTCTCTCCAATACACAACCCCTGGAGGGCCTTGTCCATACCCTGGATCACATAGCCCATGCCAATGTAGGTGTTGTATGTGCTGTTGCGCTGGTAGCTGCAGGAAGAGGAAACATAGCAAATGCAAATTAGAGTCGGTCTCCACACTCACTATTGACTCACACAAGTCTTGGTTTGACAGACAGTAGATGTACCTAACACGTTCCTACCTGGTGTCAAAGCCAGAGCCGTCCTGGAAGGTGCCGTTGTAGTGGTAACGGATGTAGTCTCCCACCACGGTTTTACGGGTGCAGGTCTTAGGCACCTCCTTGACCACCACGGCGATGTCATCCTTAGGGTTGAACAGGTCAATCATGAAGACCTCAAACACCAGGGTGGCCTGGGATGGAATCACGGTGCCTGGAAGAGGAGGATGGGTGTTTGGAGTCCATTATATTATCTGTACACAGGCCAATGCAAATCTTACTTCCTCAGAGGGGTTGGTCCACAACATCTGTAATATGTCTCGACAACTCTTGTTGTGGAGTGACACTTGAATAAACATTTCTAGACTCTAAACTCTATGTAGCCTACTCTACACTTCCTGTGTTTATAAACAGTGGTTACTAGTAGTTATCATAGGCTAGGGATTATAAACAGTGGTTACTAGTAGTTACCATATCCCTTCTCATCATAGGCTAGGTTAAAAAAGACAATGTAACAATTCCATGCGGAAGCTTTCGAAAATAAACTAATTCATGGGACCAGCAATTGATAACTACTAGAGCTGTTGCTAACTAGCAATGCTGGTCCCATTAATTGCAAAGAGTTATGGGAAATTAGAATCCTGTTGTCTTGACCTTGTAATCTTCAACATAGTTTATAGGCTAGGGGTTATAAACAGAGGTTACTAGTAGTTACCATATCCCTTCTCCTCATAGGCCAAGAAGGGTGGGATGATGATGGTGCGTGTCTCTCCCACACACATGCCGATCAGACCCTCGTCCATGCCCTTAATGAGGTAGCCCATGCCCACGTACGTGTCATAGGTGCCGTTCCTAGAGTGGCTGAAACAGACATGTACAGAACGGTTAACACACACACACACACACACACAGCATGACTGGTCTTCCAGAGTAGATATGGACCCCACCTGGAGTCAAAGGGCACGCCGTTCAGCAGTGTGCCGTTGTAGTGATAACGGATGAAGTCAGTAGCCTCCACGAGGCGCTTGCAGCTCTCAGGTTTGCTGAGGCTGCGTGTCTGGACCTTGTCTTCTGTGTTCCAGATGTCGAGCAGAACCACGTCAAACACCAACACAGTGTCAGCAGGGATCACATCACCTAGGAGAGAGAGACAGGTTGGGAAATCATTGTGTGCCACTGGAATATACCAACATCCGAGGATAACTATTTGTTTAGTTTGTACAGGGCACACTACCTGTCTTCAGGCCCTATGTAAAGGTCATATACGTGAATGAAATGAGTTGTTACCTGCTCCTATGCTTCCATAGGCAAGGTGTGGGGGGACGGTAACTTTTCTGCGCTCGTTGACACACATGCCCTGAACTCCCCTGTCCAGACCAGTGATGAGACGCCCCAGTCCCACCTGGCCACTGAAGGCTGCACCACGTTCATGACTGAAGAGGGGGGGATGGGTAGAAGAGAGGAGGAGAGAGAAAAGAAGTGACATTCCTCAAGAGTACACATATTATACTTATTTCAATGGTAGGCTTGGTCTACTAAAGTTATTCTATTCCTATTATTTTATTAATGTTAACTGGTTGTAAACCATGTATCTAACCATATCTGAATGGGTTATGTGCAATGAATGAAATAAGTCATGATCAAAATACAAAAGTAGGCCATCATAAAATAACTGAATAGGCCTAAATAATGCATTTTAAGATGTCGCCGAGGCCTAGCCTGTCAACGAACTGAATGCAGCTGTTCGCCTGCATTGAGTGTGCGTGGCATGTCCGCAATAGTAAACCCCATATTGAACGATATTGTGGAGAGCGCCACATAGGCCTCGTTCGGGGAGGCACTAACGCACACGGCAGCTGCAAAGTATCTGTGCAGAAATGCACAGAGCAGGGGCAAAGTTGCAATGTATATGTGAATCACAGGGTCTTCAAAGTTTCAAAATGGTTGCTTAGAGGTGCTGCAAATTTCGAGCCCGGACACGTCTGCAACAGGCAAACTGCGTGAGACCATATAGTCAAACGAGCCGACACAGAATGTATTTGCGCAGGAATCAGATAGCTTTGATGCTCTTCTGCTCTATGTCAATAGACCTATACAAGCGAGTCGTGCGTCGTAGCTTACCTTGAATCGAACTTCTTGCCGTCGGTGAAGGTACCGTTGTAATGATAACGCACGAAATCTCCCGTTTGCACTTCTCTGGGACAAACTCTTGGAATGTCATACCGATCAATAACCACGTCTTCTAACGGGCCCGGGCTACAGCTTACATGGGTTCCCGTTACACAGAGAAAAAATAA
The DNA here is from genome assembly GCF_036934945.1 of Oncorhynchus masou masou. Classification (NCBI taxonomy): domain Eukaryota; kingdom Metazoa; phylum Chordata; class Actinopteri; order Salmoniformes; family Salmonidae; genus Oncorhynchus; species Oncorhynchus masou. Next base: position 5,467,900 of record NC_088225.1, on the reverse strand, counting down.
CGCAAATATTGACTCCATTATAAACCTATTCTTTGGTGTTTTGTTAAAGTATGAGAAATGGACAGATGACTTCTCCGTTGGTTACCGTCTATGGATGGAGAGAGAGAGAAGTGCGGACGTAGCTTCAGCTCATTCAGAAAGGGGAGGTGTGGATCCAATTCACCCCCTCCTTTTTTGAGGAATTCTGTAAACGTGTAAAGTCGCCCTCCGCCATATATAACAGGCCTCGGTATATGACTCGAGCCCAAGCCGGAGGAAAGGATTTAAAGCATAGCCTACGCCTATAATAAAGCGTTATTTAGCGTAGGCCTACTATGTAATAACGTTTGTGATATACTGTTTACAAAGCCTTATTATTTGTATGCCTATCGAACATAGACAGTGAGTGAAAGTTATTTGCCCTGTGTGGGAATACCCCACCCGTTTCTATAGAGAAGCTCATTTAACCGGGAGGCGCCCATCTGGCTGAGTCGGAAAAAGAAAGGCCCAGAATGACGCTCTCGCAGGTCCTAAATTCCAACCTTTGGACACCTTCTCTATTTAAATATGAACTGTTATGTATCTAACGTTTACAAATAGGCCTATGTTAATTTGCTGCTCATATTTTCACTGTTTAAAATAAAATAAAATAAATCACACCCCTCTCCGTGACCATCTCATCTGGCATTCCATGTTCCAACATGCTCGCTGGAATGTTCGTTAGATCCAACAAACCTACCCATGCAAAGACAACATTGAAGAGTTGTCGAATCTGTGAAAAAGTATTTGCTTTAGATGTTTAAATATGGCAATAATAGCATATTCCTTATTAGACCACCACACAGTCTTAATTTACATATTTTATGCACTTTTTTCCAGTGTGTTATTTTGCTCCATATATATACATGATATATATATATAATGTAGGGCCTACCATCGGCCAATCAATAAAGTTTTTTGTTGTATTCTACTGTAACTTGGTCAATGTTAATTCCACAAATCTTGAGGGCGTTATGACCCAGGGACTAACCTAACCCCGAAATCACTGCCTCCGACTGACTCCTTGTGAAACTCCTGCAGGGGAACCCTGACTTGTCTGTCCCCTCCTCTCCGTCTCTCCAAGCCGTGCCAAGGCTCTGTACGTGGAAACAGACATGACCATTCACTGGTGAAGAAAACCCTGGAGAAATTATCCCGAAATCGTATTTGGTTGGAGAAACGGAGGGCATAATAAAGAATAAGCACAATGGCCCCTACAAACGTTAAAGATACCTGGCTTTCATTTTGTTTTTGTGTAGTTTTGGTCGCTCCGGTTCTGGTCGAAGCCCAGTATGAGAAATATAGCTTTAAGAGTTTCCCACAGAATGACCTAATGCCACTTGAATCTGCGTATGGACATGCTCTGGACCAGTATGCAGCGCAGAACTGGAGGGACAGCATCAAGTACCTGGAATTGAGTTTGCGTCTTCACCGGCTACTGAAAGACAGCGAAGCATTTTGCAGCCAGAACTGTAGCACTGTCAGTCGGGACAATGATACCCTCTTCGCGGACAGCAGTCTCCGCATCATGCAGCATTTCTTACTCCGGGCTTCATGCCTTAAAAAGTGCAAAACAACATTTCCAGTGTTTACAGTAGCCTACCCAAAGAGAGATGTTCTGGAAGCCTTTGAGAAGAGGGTACCCTACCGGTACATACAATATGCTTACTACCAGGTGAGATCAAATAGTTATTCTGCTGGATGGGTAGATATTAAATACATTCACGGTAAGATACCCAAATAACGGTTTACAAATGTCTACATGTCTATAATACTGATGGTCACCGTGGGTTTCCACTTTAGTAGATAATAGGCATAATTGTAAGAAACTTAGGATATGTGGAATACATTTTTCATTATAATATTATCATCAAATTGTAACAACCTGTCCTGACACACCTATTACACCGTTATGCGTAAAACGAATACGTAATAGTCCGATATTTACATAGGCTAACTTCGAATGAAATATCAACTATTAAGTAGCTTGTTTTCCAGGAGCAAGACTGTGACACAAGCGTGAAACAATCAAGTTTTTCCTAGACTTTCCTCAGCCCACCTGTTTAAGAATGCTGCAAACTCAGGAGTTGAACACACATGCCACGTCTTTCTAACAGCGCCCCGTTAAACAGTCCCCCAGTAAGAACAATCGCCTTATTATTTTCTACCAAAGCAAACACCACATGAGGTAGAATACCAAGCAGGCAAATCAACAGCGTCCCCCCTGCAAAAATAAAGAGAATTTACTTTTAAAGTGAAAGTAAGCCAAACGCGAGCCATTGGAATGTGCGTAAAATATACGTGTACAACCATTTCTACGGCCTGTACGCACAGGTGAGTGTTATAATCGGAATGTTTCCTCAGGCAAGCCCACTCCTCCATAGGAGAGCATCTTCTCAGATCAGCATCTGCCTCTATTCACATCCAGACGTTCTCATAGGTGTTCCAGGTGTGTGTGTCAGCCAAACTGGTGATCTCATGGCTCTGTTTCTTCACTTGTTCAGATTTATGGCAGTATTCCAAAATCCCTCCTCCATAAAACAGACCAAGAACACTGTTTCAATCTACACAGCATGGGCTCTTGACAATTGCCAGGCTTAGCTACCACATAGTAATCTTTGAATGTAGGCATACAGTGTTCTCCTTACTGCCAAAAGTGTTGATTGACAGTTGATCATTTCAGCACATGCCTTAAAGCCATATTGAGTCAGTGGCTGAAGCACACCTCCTAGCAGTTGGTGAGGTGAGGACTAACTAGTGTTAGCAAGACCTGCTGCATGTAGAGAACCCCTTGCTTCAGCTAGGCATTCATTAGAACGAGAGATAGTGTCTGTAGAAGTCATCCAACGATGACACTAAGTACCTGGGAGCCAAGACCGACCAATCAGACAACTGGACCCTATATGACCCATAACAATAATGATGATACATTCTGTATCCCCTCTCTCCCACAGTTAAACAACATAGAGAGGGCCGTGTCAGCGGCTCACACGTTCCTCCAGAAGAACCCAGAAGACCCCTTCATCTCCAAGAACATGAACTACTACAAGACCCTGTTTGAGCTGGACGAGTACCTCATCGACCACGAGGAGCGTCCCTACGAGGTCAGTGTGAGGTCAGCTCACAACCAGCCCCCATACACATCACAACTAGCTCTGGTACCCGTCACCTGGCACGGTACTAGAACTAATGGCTGTCCAAGAAAAACTTCCAAAAGGACTAATTCGAGATAAAAAGGAGTACTTTACAAAAAAGGCTGTACAATGGATTGAAGTCAGCAAAACGAAATCAATCTCTGCCTTTTCTTCCGAGTGCTTCAACTCCCGTTTTGTACCTCGAATTCGTCCTTTTGGACGTTTTTCTTGGTAAGCCATTCTCATGATTTTTGTCATTGTTGTTGAACAGCCCTCCTTTCCTTTCTTTGCTGAAGCGCGAAGGTCCACCTGGACACAGTACTCAAACTATTCATTGAAAATATGTGTTGGTTAGTATGTTATCGATGGCTTTCTCAATCTAAACAAGAATGGCTGAGAAATACTACTTTGCATCCCTCCTATCCTGTCCTTTCAGCACATATCTACTGTCTCTAACTGTGCTGTCCTTTCTGACCCCTGGCTGTTGTCCTTTCAGCCCATGTCTAGTGTTTCTAACACTTTGATTTGTCCTTTCTGTACTCCAGCCTGTGTTCCTGAAGGCTGTGAAACTGTATAACTCTGGAGATTTCAGCGCCAGTACTCGGGACATGGAGCAGGCCACTACGGAGTACCTCAGAATGTACGACCTCTGCCTGGCAGGCTGCGAAGGGTCATATGAGGTCACAGAGTACAAAGACTTCTACCCTACACTGGCAGGTGAGTGTCTGACAAACCCCCATCTACTCATGGTCCCAATTGAGAGGGCAGAGACTCGAGTCATAGCAGTATAATCTCTCTCTCTCTCTCTCCCTCCCTCCCTCCCTCCCTCCCTCTCTCTCTCTCTCTCTCTCTCTCTCTCTCAGATCTCTACACGGAAGTTCTGAAGTGTAAAGTGAAGTGTGAGGGGAACCTGAAGCCCAACATCGGTGGTTTCTTTGTGGAAAAGTTTGTGGCTACCATGTACCACTACCTTCAGTTTGCCTACTATAAACGTAAGGGCATGAAAGTGTCACACCTCGATAGAGCTCCGAACTCTACTGCACTTGCATTTCATGACCCAAATTAGTACAGCAACTATTCAGTGTAATAACACTGTGTAGTTACATTACTTGAGTATAAAGTTGTTATGCAGTTGTCAGATGACCCTCCCTCCCTGTGTGCAGTGAACGACGTGCGTAACGCGGCTCCGTGTGCGGCCAGCTACATGCTGTTTGACGCTAACGACCAGGTGATGCAGCAGAACATGGTGTACTACCGCTTCTACCGAGAACAGTGGGGCCTGGAGGAGGCGCACTTCCTGCCTCGCCCGGTGAGTAACCCGTTAGCTTTATATAAGCTTCGCGCCTAACTCAGCATCCCAATGTGCCCTGTCAAGACTGAACATGTCATTTCTGATTAATATGAACCATCATCTAGAACAGTGGTATTCAAAGTCAGGGTCGCGACCCTGAGAACCGTAGTGGGATGGGCATTTTTTGTTGTTGTTGTATGGGACAGTACACAAACGTTTTGGCGAAAGATCATCTGAAGGGACCCCAGAAAAATACTGAGTAAATGTATTTATTGGTTTCTTTTCATTTTGATGAGAGATGAAAATGCAATGAATTAAAAGGTTATTTGTTCATGTAAAAATAAAAATGTATCGATTTTGGGGTGGGATCCCCATAAATTCTGCTGGGACAAAATGGGGCTCTGGCTGAAAAAGTTTGAATACCACTGATTTAGAATTATGGTAATAAACTTTACCCAGATTAACCTCATTCCTGAACCTGATTCCAAACAAGGTGTGTAATAGTTTCAGATATGGGGTATGGCCTAGCTGTTGTTTCCTTACTAAAATATGCTTTGGAGCACCACAGCTCCATACAAACCAAGAAAAGGAAAGCTGTGGTGTGAACACCAACTCCCTACAAAGGTGGCAATTCAAATATTTTATATTCAAATTGAAAAGGTTTAGGTCCTATGATTTCTTGGTTATGCCCTACCAGTACAGCACTTACAGCAGCTGCAACGCCATCAATTAAATAAAACCAACAAAGCTCCCTGAATCATATTGGCCTTTTTTAAACTGTGATCATTCAAATGGAGTTAGTGGTGCTGCAGATACTTCATGGTATCTTAACGGGAGGGATAAGGGGCATTCAAATAAAGGGAAACAACTAGCGCAAATATTATTATTTTTTGGGGGGGGGGGACTGTAGCTTTGTGTTCTCCTTGCTTCTTGTGTCAACCAATGATATTGACGCACCACGTTTGTTGCGCAGGAGGCACGGAGGTACTTTAACCAAACGACCAAGCAGAGGGAAATGCTGGAGTTTGCACTGAACTACCTACAGACAGATGATGAGGTAAGGCTTGCCTGCAAAGGAGTGGAGATGGAAGTAACAGAGGAAACCAGTTTTCATGTGCAGGACATATTCTGGACAGAAGCACTAAACTCAGAAGTAATCAACTGTAATAAATTGTCTGGTTCGTTTCAAATCTGCCAAGATTTTGATTTTGGGTTGCCGAGAATATTTCCAAAGTGCAGAACAATTTTCGGGAATAATAGCTAGTATGCTACTTTGTTTTGTGCGAGGTGACTGAAAAATGGCCGGCAAAGTGTTTGAATCCACTTCATGGAAAGAAGTGGGGGAAAGGGACCAGTCAATCACAGTGTTTACTTTGATTCTGATTCTGACTACAGGGGATCTATGAGGGAGACTACTGTAGAGAGAGTGGGATGGATAGAGGTTGAAAGAGGGTCAGTATCTGGAAGAGAGAGAAATGGAGAGAGAGATTGAGATTGATAGGGAGAGAGAGGGGCGTTGTATTGTCCGACAGTGGAGTGTGGTATGTAGCTGGGAGGTGTCAGACACTGCCACATGTGTTTTTCTCTGGTCAGCCCCTCCCAGCTAACTACACAGCCTCAGCTTAGACCTGAGAGGGGAGAGGAGGACCGAGAAGGAGAACGGGAGGGAGGGAGAGGAAATTACAGCATGCACTAGTAGTGAGAGATTCATAGGGAAATTCAATAAGAGCCAAGAGAAAGGCAAAGAAAGTGTGAGAACGATGACAACATGTGTTAGCATTACGTCCCTGAGATGTCTGCCAAATGAAATCAAGCCTCATCTTGAGGTGTAGATGTGTTGTTGTATGTTTGTAAATCAGTGTTGTGTTCCTTGGCAGGATGTGGTGAGTCCAGAGGAGGTGGCTGCTCCCTCGGCCCCCCCTGACGCTGAGTTTGAGGGGATAGGAGATTACGAGGAGTCCTTCGTAGCAGACTGGTGGCAGGAACCCAAAACCAAGGGGGACGCTGGGGAACCTGCAGCCTGACCCCAAACACCAACTCCACCATGAACTCAACCCCTCCCTCAAACAGAACACTTCTCAAATCCCCACTCAAAGAATATGGACAGCCCTACAGAGCCAGACCCATCCAGAAATGCCAGGGTACTATATTTAGTACACCCCACACATTAAATTGTTCCATGGTATATATACAAACACACACAGACACATCATTTCACAGCTTAAGGAACGCAAAAGGGAGAATTTACATTGACAGTTGCACACAGTTCCACCATTAGCAAGATCACACAAACACCCACACAGGATTTATTGAAGGTCAGAGCTGTCCATGTCAGAACTGAAAGCAAATGGTGCATCTGTTTTTGGCATAAGGAGAGGGAAAAGAAAGGGAAAGGGGGGGGATGCCTAGTCAGTTGTACAACTGAATGCCTTCAACTGAAATGTGTCTCTTCCGCGTTTAACCCAACCCCTCGAAAGGTGTATTATAAATGTTAATACTGTATGACTGTTATTGTTGTTGTTGCCTTTCTTATTTCATGAAATGATTTGCCTTTGTGCCTTAGCCCTGGTAGTATGGCACTGATCTGTGCCTTCTGTCAATATCTAGGATGTTTGATGTTGAATTCTGACCTATTGGAGGCGTATTTTGTGTGTCCAGCGGTAAGTTGAAAATCCACACAAAATGCTAAGCGAACAACAGCAGAAAGTGTGGAATAAAGTGACGTATTATTTTCGTACATCTCTGTTATTGTCTCTTTCAGCACATCCCATTGCAGTACAGACATACAGTATAGTGGAAACGTACTTGTGACATCCTTAGGATGTGTTTACACAAGAAGCCCAATGCTGATTTTATGCCCAATTATTGGTGGGATTATCTGAGATACTCTAAGGAGGTAGGGTTTGAAACGTTGTGTTCAGACCTCAACTCGGTTTTGGGGTGTAGGGTTTGAGCGTAGCCTGACGGTAGGGAGGGGCAGTTCCTCTTGCTGCTCCGTAGGCAAGTACCATGGTCTTGCAGTGGATGCAACCTTTGACTGAAAGCCAGTGGAGTGTGCGGAGGAGCGGGTGATATGGGAGAATTTGGGACAGTTGAACACCAGGCTGGGTGCAGCGTTCTGGATAAGTTGCAGGGGTTTGATGGCACAAGCTGGGAGCTGTGAACCGTGATGGAGAGGTCTTGGGAGTGTGCAGGCTTGCAGAGAGGAGTGTGGACCACTGCCAGTCCTCACCTTAATTTAAGAGAACATTCAATGAGGTGCAATGAAGTCGGAAACTAGAAATACATCTACGGAAAAGAAAAAGGTGTCAGTCAAAAAATGTAAATGCACAGTATTATCGTTGGCCAAGAACATAGAGAAGAACATAGAATACAAGGACATAGAATACAAGGCAAAGTACACTTTTTCCTAGTCTCTTGAAGAGTCCCTTTAAGCGTCTTATATAGTGAATCACATTTAGGAAGTAGTTACTGAACAACTAAACAATAATTAAACACATTGAGCAAAGTACATAAATCTTGGCCACAAGTAATGACACCATTGTCATAGCAACCCAGATATATTCACACAATGGAACCAGAGGGAAGAAATACTTTTGACTGTAATATTTTATTTCCCCTTCACTTCAATTCATCTACATTGTTTATTTCAATAGTCTACTTAAAAAGATAGTGTTTAAAAATATGGGATATGATGCGTTTTCTCTGCTTCCTAAATTCAAAACGCAAGCAAACTGGCCACCATCTAAAGATTGTACATATTCTGTACATATGGTGAGGAACTATAGTGCATCTGCCATAGTGCAGACACTCAGCTGAATCAAACAGACCTCTCAATACACCTAGTGTACCAGACCCCAGGTTGTGTCTCAAATGGTACCTAATTACCTTATAGTGCACTACTTTTCACCAGCAGAGCACTACGGGCCCTGGTCAATAGCAATGCACCTCATCTCATCACATTTCCACAGAGGAAGAGTCCTGGGGTCGTTTCAAACTCACTGTGTTGAAGCATCATCAGCGTAAGGCTCAGAGCCTATCAATAAGTGTCCAATATTTACATGGCATTTAGATTGACAGCTGCAATAATAGATAGATGGCCAGATTGCTAGCTTACTAGGCAGTGTGCTGGGTAGACAGATAGATGGACAGCTAGGAATGGCTTAAAGGAGATGGACAGTTGTATGGCAGGAGACAGATAGATACTTAGTTGAAACAGATCAAATGAATCAATATTAGCATTGCATTTTAAAACAATTTCATACATTGTATTCAACATTCAGTATTATCTTCTTGTACATACTGTAAATACAAATAGATGTGCATATGTGTTCCCACATTCTGTAGGGCTAGTGCTCGTTTAAGTTGGTTGTTACATATTCAAAACAAACCATTTGTTTGTTAGTGTGCTGCCATTGGCTCCCGAGCACAAAGCCAGGCAGAAACATAACTTTTTCTAGAAGTAAAAATCTATAAACTATCTACCAGTGTTGTTGGCAGGAGTGTCACGGTGAACAAGGGCATAACTGTCCCAAACACAACACGTACCTTTCTCATTCACCTGCTCTCTCTCTTCCTCGCATAATCTCTCTCACACACGCACACACAAAATTCCAGTAACTTTCTTAACATTCCCTGGTTTTCCAGGAATCCTAGTTGGAGGATTCCATATTTCCCTACTTATTCCTTCACAATTCCGAGAATCTTCCAACCAGGATTTCCAGAAAACTTGGAAATATTGGGATAGTAACCAGAATTTTGGTACCACACACACACACACACACACACACACACACACACACACACACACACACACACACACACACACACACACACACACACACACACACACACACACACACACACACACACACACACACACACACACACACCTCCTTTACCATACACACTTTGGGCCTCTTAAGAAGGTGGCGAATAGAATACAGACACATACAGACAGGCTCTGTTAACTAACACTATGTGGAATGTTGTGTTGGTAGATCTACAGTTGAAAACACTGAGTTACGGTCTCTGCTGCATTTTATATATGATCCCAAAACCATAGGGTCTAACTCCCCCTTCCTACATTTCAACACATCTCAACAGACAGGAACAAAGAATTAACAATCTACATAAACCCTACATCAGTCCATGATGTTTTGAACGGTCTACTGCTTTTGTTTCATAGTCATTCTCACAATAAGTTGCTCTTCCTTCTTTGGAAATGGCCTGTACACAACACGTTCACTACAGGACTCTTCTTGGATCACATCCGTGTTGTTGTAACTAGATAATGTCTGAATCTGGGTTGTCATCCAGTCACCTGACATGGCCTCTCTGAAAGAGGCAGTTCAACTGATCCAATGGCCACTTGAGTCTTTGATCAATGTTTGTTTTTCTGTGTTTCCTTGACAACATCCTATGATTTAAATCGTTTTTCAGATGGCAGGTCTGGGCCAGTCCAGCATTCTCAAACAGTGGCCAGAAGTGTGTTTCCAGACAAGCATTGGAAAGACATGTCTCATACTGAATTTGTCCACTGTTGACATGTTCTTCATTGGACTGTCGTAAGCGGAAGGACAGGGAACTACAGTACGCAGACACCGAAGTGCATAATACTTAGTGGCTGGAAAGGAGGAAGACCCTGACGCCCCCCTAGGGACCAACAACAACCTTCTCATTCTGTCCATGGCAAAGACTTTATCCTGATTGGATAATAGAATTGGCTGGTATGCAATGTGGGAGGTGCTACACTGGCCAGAGGGGCCGGAGATGGACAGACAGGAAGTGGACAGGAGAGGAGATGTTAACAGAAGAGGTCTGGAGAGGTTCGGGACAGGAGTGGAAGACTTGTTCTTTTTCCCTCTTCTCCGACTTGGAAACATCACAGAGTGAGAGAAAGACAGGAGCAGACAGACAAAGACAGACAGACAGACGGACAGACATCTTATCCTCCACCAGATCTGGAAAGAAAGGAAACAGAGTAAGAGACTAAAAGTTGTAAGGTTGTAAACAAGTTGAGCAGTTGATAGAAGGTGATTGTAGGACTTGGTGTGAGGAGAGTAAACAAGTCATGAAATGGAACTGAAAGAAAACTGCATTCTGGGTGGAATAGATTCATGAGGTGGAGAAGACAAAGGCTGAGACTGACGCTGGAGTTTTGCTGTGCTATATGGGATTAGGTCAGAGGATGAAATCAGCTGTGAAATTAGGTCAGTGGAGGAATGAGGTTTAAGGTCAGAGGTGGGATGATGTCAGAGGTCAACTGTGAATGAGATGGGGTCTGAGGTCATGCTGTGAAGAGCTATGGGATGAGGAGGGGGAGGGGGGTGAAGGATGTCACCCTGCAGTGTCAGGGGCTAGGCCATACCTTCCTCTTCGGATATTCCTTCAATCAGAAAGATGAGGAGCAACACATTGGGAGAAGAGACACGAGGAGAGGAGAAACATCAGTGACAGTAGGAGACTTAAAAAGTAAGTAGGCTTAAAGTAGGCTTAACAACAGTAAATACAGTGTAGTGATGACAAAGGCATTTCAAAATCATGGTACAGTGCCTTGCAAAAGTATTCATCAACCCTTAAAATGGATTTAACTGTAATTTTTTTGGTCAACAATCTATACAAAATATGCCGTAATGTCAAAGTGCAAAAAATAGTTCACATTGTAAAAGGTTCATAGAAAATGTAATAACTAAAATATGGTCGATGTGTAAGTATTCAGCTCCCTGGGCAATACATGTTAGAAACACCTTTGGCAGAGATTACAGCTGTGAGTCTTTACACACCTGGATTGTGAAAGATCAGCCCATTTATTCTTTTCATATTTCTTCAAGCTCTGTCAAGGTGTTGGGGATCATGGCTAGACAGCAATTGTCAAGATTCCTGGCCACTCGGGAAAATTCACTGTCTTCTTCGTAATCAACTCCAGTATATTTGGCCTTGTGCTGTAGGTTATTGTCCTGCTGAAAGGTGGATTCCTCTTCTGGTGTAAAGCAGACTGAATCTGGTTTTCCTCTAGGATTTTGTCTGTGCATAGCTCCATCCCGTTTCTTTTTATCCTGAAAAACTCACCAGTATCCATACCATGATGCAGCCACCACCATGCTTGAAAAAAGTGCATTCCTTTGTCGTGTTTCTTTGCAGTATTACTTTAGTGCCTTGTTGCATACACGATGCATGTTTTGGAATATATTTATTCAGAATATTTGTATTCTTCTTTTCACTCTGTCGTTTAGGTTAGTATTGCGGAGTCACTACAATGTTGTTGACCCCATCTTCAGTTTTCTCCCATCACTGGCATTGAACTCTGTAACTGTTTTAAAATCACCAATGGCCTCATGGTAACATCCCTGAGCTGTTTCATTCCTGTACGGCTGCTCAGTTTAGAAGGACGACTGTATCTTTGACGTGTTTGGGTGGTTTAATACATCATCTACAGCACAATGATTAACTTGGCCATGCTTAAAGAGATATATTCAATGTCTGATTTGTTATTGTTACCCATCTACCAATCACTGCCCTTCTTTATGAGGCGTTTGAAAAGCTCCCTTGTCTTTGTAGTTGAATCTGCTTGAAATTCAGTTCTTGACTGAGGGACCTTACGTATGTGGTATGTATGGGGGACAGAGGAAGGGTTCGTCATTTAAAAATCATATCAACACCTATTATTTCACACAGAGTGAGTCCATATAACTTATGTGATTTGTTAAGTCACAGTTTACTCCTGAACTCATTTAGGCTTGTCTAAACAAAGGGGGAGAATACTTAGGCAACGACTATATTTTATCACATTTCTATAAATCATGTTTTTTATTTGTTTTATTCTTCCACTTTGACATTAGAGTATTTTGAGGAGATTGATGACCAAAAATGACAATCAAATCCATTTTAAAAACACTTTGTAACACAATAACATTTGAAGAAATTCAAGGGGTCTGTATAAAGCCTATTCAGAGTGATGTGTAGTAGACAGTGTTCTTCCACTGCTCACTCCAAGACTACAAGAAGTCCAGATTTTTGACACTTTTTTTCATACTCAAATGAATTGTGTTGTAATTAGGGCTGGCACAATTACCGTATAATCGTGTAACTGGCGATTATGGATGACGGCCACCATGAAATGAAATAACCGTCATAACAAAAATGTTTTGTGTGTATGTGTGTGTGGAACGAACAGCCGACTGAAGACGGGATGGCCGGGAATTCGTGCGGTAGAGTCCGTTTCCGCAGTATCGTGGACTCTTACAACGTAATGAAACTTTGTTGCGTCTTGATGAAACAAGCAAGGTCTTGTAGCAAACAAGTCTTTGGTTGCCTAGGCAACTCCCGCTTCCCTGCAGCTGCACATGCAGTCAGGAGCGGAGGAGAAAATGTGCGTCTTAAAAAACGCTATTCAAACGATTATAACGGTGTCCCCGGTCATTTGGCTGACTAATAACCGTCACAGCCGTAGTAGTAATAAACAATGTTCTTGTTGGTTCAAATGAGCATAAGGCTTACTACTACAAGAAGATATTGTAGAAGATATTTAACCTACCTACATTAATATTGACACAGATCATGCACACATGCACACACAGTTACCCCTGCCCCCAAAAGGATTACTCATTATTCCCAGCAAAATATGAACGATTTGGAGAAATTAAGTTTGATGAACCAGACAAAGAAATGTAACACAAATTTGATCATTCTTGATGCAAGTGATGACAGGGAAGTGATGTAATCCTTTTGGCTCAGAGACTAAGGAGTGAACAGGCATTAGCAGGCCAGGCATGCACACAGCTAGGGCTCTACAGAGACAGCAGCGAGGGCACTTTGGTTAGGGCACTACTGAGTGGTCACTACTTTAAAGACACTCCCAACTGAAGAGCTGCACCAAGGAGAGGTATCATAGAATGGACACTACACAAGGAGCCTTCAAAGAGAAACACAACAGTTTGGGACCTTCACAGGAGACTACAGGGGAACTGGCCACTCCTGTAACCTGGCAGGAGAGCTGGGTTGGAGCCAGTCTGAAGGTGTGAAGGGGAGGCATCTCTTTCTCTTGCTGGAGAGATGTATGGAGGAGGTCAGGGTTCAATTCTACCAGATCTTACAAAGTGAAGTATCGGAGGTACCAGGCCGATACACATACTAAATATGTCCATATGTTTCCAAGCAAATTGGATGGGGAACTCGACCCATGGGTCCCCACCGTCGGTGGGGCAATAAGTTGCAAAGTGGGTGAAGTCGGGTTTTATGGAGGGTTGTGAGTGGGGGCCTTGGGGAGAAGCAGACAGATACACAGAGGCATGCCAGAACTCTTACTTAAATCCCCATCCTGTCCCCCCTAGGACTATAGCTGCCAGAAGAATAGCACCTGCGATGGACCCTATTATGATATTGGTGCCACTGGGACCTGCGCAGAGGAAGGAGTGGGGAGGAGGGGTGCGGAGGGGAACAAAACAACACCACCAAAAACACACGTCAGAGGACAGCATCGACACTGTACATCAACAACATCCGGAAAGAGAGAGCGAACGAGAGAGAAGGAGAGAGAGAGAGAAAGGGTACCCAAAGAAAGAGAGAGTAAGAAAGGAAGTGGGGTGGAGGAAGGGGGAGCGCGTGGGAGAGCGAGGGGAGATCAGGGAGACGACAGTTGAAAAAAAGGAGGGTGTTTTCATTACTTCTTTCTCATCCCCCTCTCCTTGCTCTTTCAGCTGGACACCCTCTTGCTTAGGGTAGATGTGGTTTTTGTGGCCTATGAGAGCCCTATGAGCCCTGTGTCAATGGAAAGGGAAAGGGGGATACCTAGTCAGTTGTACAACTGAATGCATTCAACCGAAATGTGCCTTCTGCATTTAACCCAACCCCTCTGAATCAGATACAGACTGTAAGGTAGGAAGGAAGACACTTGAAGATAGAAGCCAGGTGCCTGTACCTTATAGAAACACCCACACAAACACGCAGACACACGCATACAGTATACGCACACATGTAGAGACAAAGTCAGTCAGTTCCCCTTACTTTACTCCACTGCCCTTTCATCCAAAACATGACTAAGGCAATAGCTATCTGAAAAGCTAGACTATAGCTACCCTACACTCCATTTATGTACACAAAGAGATAACATGGTGGTAGACAGACAATGAGAGGGATACGATGAGAACAGACAGACAGAGGAGCTTTGGACCTTTCTTCTCCGTGCTGGCAGGCGGCGTGGGGTCAGGGATGGGGTCAAAGACACTGCAGTCCTTCCCGGTGTAGTCCCTGTCACAGATACACTTCACCTCGTTACTGCATGTCTGAGAGAGAGAGAGAGAGAGAGAGAGAGAGAGAGAGAGAGAGAGAGAGAGAGAGACAGAGACAGAGAGAGAGAGAGAGGGAAACAGAAATATTAAAACTAAGGAGAACAGTAATTGGAACAGTAATCAAAGTTTACTTTTGAAAGCACAAACCCATATCCCTTTATTTAAATGCAAGCATGTGCGGTGGGGTGGTCCCTGTCTGTCTCCTCACCCCGTGGTCAGAGCAGGTGCGTCCCAGCGTGGAGCCGGAGCAGGTGCTGAGGTTGAAGGCTGCCACGGGGAGACAGCGGCGCTCCAGACACATCATGTTGGGGCCGCACGGCGTCCCATCCTCTACATAGCCCAGGTCTGACCCATCCTCCAGCAGGACATGCCCCCCTCTGGACACACAGACACACAGATGGGAGGGGAGGAAGAGTAGAGAGGAGATGATAAAACAAGAGAGGAGAAAAGAGGAGGAGGGAGAGGAGGAGGAGGAGGGAGAGGAGAAAGAGGAGGAGAAAGAGGAGTAGTGGAGAGGAGGGGGAGAGGCGACGAGGGATAAAATATCAACCGATAAGAGTCTCCCGAACATAAAACATTAAAGGGGTAGAAAGGTACAACTCACCGGCAGTCCAGGTACTTGTTCTGGTGGTATATTGTATGGCTGGTCACTTCCCCCTCCAGATCCCCAAACTTTGGCTTCACCGTCATATTGGCACAGAACAGGAAACCACACAGCACATCCCTGAGAGAACGAGAGAGAGTGAGAGAGAGAGAGAGAGAGAAAGAGAGAGAGAGAGAGAGAGAGAGAGAAAGATGGAGAAGGGGAGAGAAAGAGAGAGAAGGGGAGAGAGAAAGAGAGGGGAGTGAAAAAGAGAGGGGAGAGAATGGGAGAGAGGAAGAGGGGGGAGAGAGAGGGAGAGGAAAGAAGATGGGGGAGAAAACCAATCAGAATAATACAACTCTGGTCATGTCTATTGTGTAATAATGACTCACGGCTTGTTGCACTGCAGCCATCCCTGGCCCTCAGGACTCGGCCCACAGTTGCCCTTCTCTGTGCCCTCTGCATTCAGCTTCTCATAGCAGAAGCGGTCTGCTGAATCTGAGACAGCACACACAACACAACACACATTAGATCCATATCACCGCCATCTGTAACTCAGATGAAGTTCCATATCAGTCCACAAGATGGCATAGGAATGCCATGGGCATAGCCATAGAAACAGTACCAAGACATTACTACTGTCAAGTTAATAAATCAGGGGTGTGAAAGACATTCAAGAAATAAATGAATCATTAGTACTTACTGTAGCCCCACAGTCCCTTACACTGGCCATCGAGAGTCCTGCACCGACCACTATAACAACGACCCTGAGAGAGAGAGAGAGAGAGAGAGAGAGAGAGAGAGAGAGAGAGAGAGAGAGAGAGAGAGAGAGAGGTAGATGAAAACAAAGGATAACAGCCAGACAGGCATATCTCAACAACACACTGACTGCAGAGCAAAACCCCATTCAAACAAAGGTGTGCCTTACCTGACTACTGTCACACATGTATCCATCCAGTTTGTGCACATTATGTGGGCACTGCAACAGGAGAAAATGACATACAGTATGGTTTACCTCAGACCAACTCATGCTCCCAAAGACTCCATCTCCCAGCATGCACCAGGGAGATCGTGTAGCGTCGTACCTGGCTGGAGTCTCCTGTGCAGCTCTCTGGGATGTCACAGTCATTCACAGCCTGTCTGCACACCGCTCCTCTCAGCTCATACTGACACACAAGAACAACATCAGACACACATGACCTCTTACTGTCACGAGAGGTGCGCCACGTAGTAGCACCAACAGACCCGTAATACTCAAGATCGGATGCTTTTATCATTAAAACTTCTTAATAAAAAGGTTTGGTAGTGAAATGTTTGGTAATGAACGAGTTAAATACTGAAGAGGCACCCGCCTCCATAGAGTGGACTAGCTAGTGTGATGAGTAATATGTAAATGAGGCGGTGGTGGGAGTGGAGTAGAGGGACTCACCCTGCACCCACTGCAGCACAGTCCACTACTGCACATGGCATCGTGGGTCAGGGTACACTTCTTACAGCACGCTCCTCCACTACGGGCACACTCCTACAGACAAACACACACAGTCACTGAGACTGTTCCTCGTACCAACATTAACCCTCTCGTGTCACCGTGACAGTGTCTGTCTCAAACGGAAACCTAGTACCTTTATAGTGCCCTACTTTTAACCAGGGCCCATAGGGCTGTGGCAGTAGTCCCATCCATGCTGGAGGGTTCTGGTCCCTCATCATGTATGGGTTACAGTTCCTTAAAGAGACCCTCACCAGCTGAGACCCACAGTCACACTCCTCCCCTGTCTCCACGAAGCCGTTCCCACACTCAGGAGGGTCCAACAGCTGACAGAGACGGAGGGATAGAGGCAGGCGAGAACAGACGGAGGGAGAGACAGTAGACAAGTAGGATGGGAGGAAGAAAAGAGGGGAAGAAGGGAAAAGGGAAGGTCGTAAAGAAGAGGATGAGAGAGATAATCAAGGATGGGCACAGAGCTGTATGTAAATATCTAATATAGAGAAATGAGGACATTGGGATAATTAATTAGGCTATATATATAACGGCACTCCTGGGACCTTCAGCTTACACGCCACTCCCCACTAGACCATCAGGCTAGGCCAGCCTCCCACATCCCTCACCCACACCAGCCTCACCTTGTTGGGCTTGTTGAAGAGGCAGCTCCCGCCCCCCTGGAGCAAGAACTGGATGTACTCGTCAACACTGCAGCGAGAGAACTTTCTGGGCAGGTAATATCTGTACACACAAAACAGGCACACACACACACACACACACACACACACACACACACATGGTCAAAGCCAATGATAGTGTTTTTTCCAAAATTAAGTGCCAAATCAAATGTGACAATTTTTTTCTGCAATTTCGCAATATGACTGAAATGTTACTATCTGTGGTAAAAAACCTGCTAATTGTAGTAGATGGATTTGACCATAGCCTATCAAATCACCATTGTACCATCTGATATTAAATAAGCCGAAGCCAAAAGCTTGTGAGAACCTTGTGTTCTGTCGACTGATATACTGTATGTACAGTATATGTAGTCCTAAAGTCAATCTTTACCCAGTGTCTTCCATGATACAACCAAGCCAAGAATCAGGACATCTGCAGTCTCCTGAGAGAGATGGAGAGAGGGAGGGAAAGGGAAAAAAGGAGGGTGAAAGAGGGAGTGAAAAGTCATGCAAAAAACATTAGATGTTTAATGACATTAATCTTGACTAGAAGGAACTTGCGTTTATTTAATGAGGTAAATCCTTGAGAAGAAAATTAAATAATTTCACAAGTAAAGTTTGAAATAAACTCAATCCATCGCTGCCTGTGCCACTCTTTCCATCCATCCCTTCCTCCCTCCTTTTACTGAATCCATGGGCTCCGGTCTCCTGTCCCTACCTCTCGCCTTAGTCTTTACACTATCTGTACCTGTTCCATCTCTCTCTCCCTCTCTCTCGCCCGCTCTCTCTCCACCCATCCATTCCTTCCTTCTTTCTTTCTTTCTCTCCTTCCTTCCTTTCTTCCTTCCTTCCTTCCTTCCTTCCTTCCTTCCTTCCTTCCTTCCTTCCTTCCTTCCTTCCTTCCTTCCATCCTTACCCGCAGAGCTGCGTATGTTATTCCACCTCATCCCAATGTTCTGACCCAGACTCTGGCACAGAGTGATGGCCATAGGACCCACGTTACCATACTGGAACACAAACACACACATCCACCCTGTATCAATGGCGTTCTCTTTGACTGAAGTTACGATCCTCACATTCTTCACTGAAGAAACAAAGAAGTCAAAGAAGAGTCATTCTTAAATGTAGCAGTTGTGTCAGTTCCTAAACCATGAGCATGGACTATGAGCCCATTGTTGTGAGTCACAGTCCTTTGAAGCTGAGTAGGAAACACACAGGTCTTACCTCGTTGATGCCCCCTCCTCTGGTGAGAGAGCACACCCCTCCGGTGTAGGCCGCCCCACTGCGACTGCTCTGGAACGTACGCCCCCTGGAGCAGATGGAGGAGAACAGGGGTCAAACCTGGACTAAAGGACCAGGACATATTGTAGTACATATAAACCGGCTGCAACCAGTCAACAATACTGATCTCGTCCAAAATGGCACCCTATTCCTTTTATAGTGCACTCCGTTTCACCAGAGCCCTCTGGTCAAACATAGTGCACTATTGAGGGAATGGTGTGGCATTTGGGACGCAAGCCACAGACTGCCCCAGGTTAGATACAGCAGCATATCAACCTCCTCTATTTTTAATTTCAGGGGGACATAGACAGGGAGGCGCTCACGAGAAGAGGTGCACGGTGTCACTTTGCTCCTTAATACTGTCCTTCCTGTACTTCATGAAGTTCTGCAGCGTCGTCAACGGGTCGGTCACCACGGGAACCATGTTGGCCGACGACCAGGTCTCCATGGCAACCAGCACAATGCGGGTGTTCAGCTGTTCCCTGTAAATCTGCAGGCCAAACATACACTGCTGGTATATCCAAATTCATATCTTGGAGCATGGACATAATAAGTAAGATAAACTCAGCGAAAAAGAAACGTCCCCTTTTCAGGACCCTGTCTTTCAAAGATAATTCGTAAATATCCAAATAACTCCACAGATCTTCATTGTAAAGGGTTTAAACACTGTTTCCCATGCTTGTTCAATGAACCATAAACAATTAATGAACATGCATCTGTGGAATGGTCGTTAAGACACTAACAGCTTACAAACGGTAGGTAATTAAGGTCAAAAACCTAGGACACTAAAGAGGCCTTCCTACTGACTCTGAAAATCACTAAAAGAAAGATGCCCAGGGTCCATGCTCATCTGCGTGAATGTGCCTTAGGCATGCTGCAAGGAGGCATGAGGACTGCAGATGTGACCAGGGCAATAAATTGCAATGTCCGTACTGTGAGACGCCTAAGACAGCGCTACAGGGAGACAGGAAGGACAGCTGATCGTCCTCGCAGTAGCAGACCACGTGTAACAACATCTGCACAGGATCGGTACATCCGAACATCACACCTGCGGGACAGGTACAGGATGGCAACAACAAC
The DNA here is from genome assembly GCF_036934945.1 of Oncorhynchus masou masou. Classification (NCBI taxonomy): domain Eukaryota; kingdom Metazoa; phylum Chordata; class Actinopteri; order Salmoniformes; family Salmonidae; genus Oncorhynchus; species Oncorhynchus masou. The sequence continues at coordinate 5,448,067 of NC_088225.1, read as the reverse complement.
TGCCTGAGTTACACCAGGAACACACAATCCCTCTATCAGTGCTCAGACTGTCCGCAATAGGCTGGACTGAGGGCTTGTAGACCTGTTGTAAGGCAGGTCCTCACCAGACATCACCGGCAACAACGTCGCCTATGGGCACAAACCCACAGTTGTTGGACCAGACAGGACTGGCAAAAAGTACTCTTCTCTGCCGAGTAACATCTTACAGAAAGTACTGGCAAATCTGGTGCAGTCCATGAGGAAGAGATGCACTGCAGTACTTAATGCAGCTGGTGGCCACACCAGATACTGACTGTTACTTTTGATTTTGACCCCCCCCCCCCCGCTTTGTTCAGGGACACATTATTCCATTTTTGTTAGTCACATGTCTGTGGAACTTGTTCAGTTTATGTCTCAGTTGTTGAATCTTGTTATGTTCATACAAATATTTACACGTTAAATTTCCTGAAAATAAACAATGTTGACAGTTGAGATGACGTTTATTTATTTTTTGCTGAGTTTATGTGCGATTGTTCTTATAGGCTACAACTTAGCCTATGATTATTGATATGGCTTTAACTTCAACATAACAACATCATCATAAATGACGATGGGTATCAGTACAAAAGGTAAGTATGGAGTGACAGAGCTCTTACTGCATCAGCCATATTGACCACTGCTTTGGCAAAGTTCCTGGCCTGGGTAGTGGAGCGTCGCAGCTGCACAAACTGCAGACAGACAGCAAACGTTAGGTACAGTGTGTGTGTGCGTCACACACACGCACGGACTCACACACATCAGTTATTTTCAGAAAAGTCTAAATCACCATTTCGTAGTCGTTGACCACCATCAGCTCGATGTATTTGGTCTCTGACTGAACGGTGGGCCTGCGCGGCAGCTGTCTCTTCGAACGCCTCAGCACCTCACTGACCCGGGGATCCTTCATCTGCTCATCACCATTACCTCTGGCTCCACCCCCCCCACTGTCGTCTGTGCAGCCTGGACACAATACGACACGGAGGACTGAGAAATGACATCAAAGAGCATGGATCGACCAATATCAATGGTAAGTATGACCATCTCATTGGTAGGTATGAACATGAATGATTGTATAAAGGAGAGAGGATGTAGGATGTTGCCAGTACCTTGACAGTCAGAGGATAGTCTGACATCAGGCATCCTACGCACTAGGTGGGCCCCCTCAGTCTGGAGAGGAGTCAATGAGACACCAGGAGAAAACAATACCAGCTTTACTACGTTGTTCCATATTCCTCATCTGCATCCATGTTACTATGAATGAATGAATCAATAACATCAACACTACTCAAAAATCTAAATCAAATCCAATTTTATTTGTCACATGCACATGGTTAGCAGATGTTAATGCGAGTGTAGCGAAATGCTTGTGCTTCTAGTTCCGACAATGCAGTAATAACCAACAAGTAATCTAGCTAACAATTCCAAAACTACTACCTTATAGACACAAGTGTAATGGGATAAAGAATATGTACATAAAGATATATGAATGAGTGATGGTACAGAGCGGCATAGGTAAGATACAGTAGATGGTATTGAGTACAGTATATACATATGAGATGAGTATGTAAACAAAGTGGCATAATTAAAATGGCTAGTGATACATGTGTATTACATAAAGATGCAGTAGATGATATAGAGTACAGTATATACGTATACATATGAGATGAATGATGTAGGGTATGAAAACATTATATTAGGTAGCATTGTTTAAAGTGGCTAGTGATATATTTTACATAATTTCCCATCAATTCCCATTATTAAAGTGGCTGGAGTTGAGTCAGTGTGTTGGCAGCAGCCACTCAATGTTAGTGGTGGCTGTTTAACAGTCTGATGGCCTTGAGATAGAAGCTGTTTTTTAGTCTCTCGGTCCCAGCTTTGATGCACCTGTACTGACCTCGCCTTCTGGATGATAGCGGGGTGAACAGGCAGTGGCTCGGGTGGTTGTTGTCCTTGATGATCTTTATGGCCTTCCTGTGACATCGGGTGGTGTAGGTGTCCTGGAGGGCAGGTAGTTTGCCCCCGGTGATGCGTTGTGCAGACCTCACTACCCTCTGGAGAGCCTTACGGTTGTGGGCGGAGCAGTTGCCGTACCAGGCGGTGATACAGCCCGCCAGGATGTTCTCGATTGTGCATCTGTAGAAGTTTGTGAGTTCTTTTGGTGACAAGCCGAATTTCTTCAGCCTCCTGAGGTTGAAGAGGCGCTGCTGCGCCTTCTTCACGATGCTGTCTGTGTGGGTGGACCAATTCAGTTTGTCTGTGATGTGTACGCTGAGGAACTTAAAACTTACTACCCTCTCCACTACTGTTCCATCGATGTGGATAGGGGGGTGTTCCCACTGCTGTTTCCTGAAGTCCACAATCATCTCCTTAGTTTTGTTGACGTTGAGTGTGAGGTTATTTTCCTGACACCACACTCCGAGGGCCCTCACCTCCTCCCTGTAGGCTGTCTCTTTGTTGTTGGTAATCAAGCCTACCACTGTTGTGTCGTCCGCAAACTTGATGATTGAGTTGGAGGCGTGCGTGGCCACGCAGTTGTGTGTGAACAGGGAGTACAGGAGAGGGCTCAGAACGCAACCTTGTGGGGCCCCAGTGTTGAGGATCAGCGGGGTGGAGATGTTGTTGCCTACCCTCACCACCTGGGGGCGGCCCGTCAGGAAGTCCAGTACCCAGTTGCACAGGGCGGGGTCGAGACCCAGGGTCTCGAGCTTGATGATGAGCTTGGAGGGTACTATGGTGTTAAATGCCGAGCTGTAGTCGATGAACAGCATTCTCACATAGGTATTCCTCTTGTCCAGATGGGTTAGGGCAGTGTGCAGTGTGGTTGAGATTGCATTGTCTGTGGACCTATTTGGGCGGTAAGCAAATTAGAGTGGGTCTAGGGTGTCAGGTAGGGTGGAGGTGATATGGTCCTTGACTAGTCTCTCAAAGCACTTCATGATGACGGAAGTGAGTGCTACGGGGCGGTAGTCGTTTAGCTCAGTTACCTTAGCTTTCTTGGGAACAGGAACAATGGTGGCCCTCTTGAAGCATGTGGGAACAGCAGACTTGGATAGGGATTGATTGAATATGTCCGTAAACACACCAGCCAGCTGGTCTGCGCATGCTCTGAGGGCGCGGCTGGGGATGCCGTCTGGGCCTGCAGCCTTGCGAGGGTTAACACGTTTAAATGTTTTCCTCACGTCGGCTGCAGTGAAGGAGAGTCCACATGTTTTGGTTGCAGGCCGTGTCAGTGGCACTGTATTGTCCTCAAAGCGGGCAAAACAGTTATTTAGTCTGCCTGGGAGCAAGACATCCTGGTCCGTGACGGGGCTGGTTTTCTTTTTGTAATCCGTGATTGACTGTAGACCCTGCCACATACCTCTTGTGTCTGAGCTGTTGAATTGAGATTCTACTATGTCTCTATACTGACGCTTAGCTTGTTTGATTGCCTTGCGGAGGGAATAGCTACACTGTTTGTATTCAGTCATGTTTCCGGTCACCTTGCCCCGATTAAAAGCAGTGGTTCGCGCTTTCAGTTTCACGCGAATGCCGCCATCAATCCACGGTTTCTGTTTTGGGAATGTTTTAATCGTTGCTATGGGAACGACATCTTCAACGCACGTTCTAATGAACTCGCACACCGAATCAGTGTATTCGTCAATGTTGTTGTTTGACGCAATACGAAACATATCCCAGTCCACGTGATGGAAGCAGTCTTGGAGTGTGGAATCAGATTGGTCGAACCAGCGTTGAACAGACCTCAGCGCGGGAGCTTCTTGTTTTAGTTTCTGTCTGTACGCAGGGAGCAACAAAATGGAGTCGTGGTCAGCTTTTCCGAAAGGAGAGCGGGGCAGGGCCTTATATGCGTCGTCGAAGTTAGAATAGCAATGCTCCAAGGTTTTTCCAGCCCTGGTTGTGCAATCGATATGCTGATACAATTTAGGGAGTCTTGTTTTCAGGGCTACCTATACTGCTGTCTCCCAGCCACCACACACTCACCTGATTGGTCCCGTCGAAAAGAGGCTCAATCCCATAAGAGAACATCCCATCAGAAAACATACCACTGAGAGAACGAGAGAGAGAGAGCGCGAGAAAGAGAGAGAGAGGGAGGGAACACATTCATTATATATCTGTAAGACTCCCATTGTATAGCAATAATATTAGTACATGAAGATCAAAGATACCATATAGCTTATCAAAGCCATAGTGCCAGTAATGTCCCGAGTCAGTGTGGTGAGGCAAGGCCATTGACAGACAGTTTATAGCTATGGGGAGAATCTCACCATAGTCCAAGACAGGTGGAGAGAGCTGCCCAGGACTCTGGTAAGCCCCTCAACCTCCCTTGGTAGTAGCAGTGCTCCCCTCCCTGTGGACACAAAGATCATACCATTGTTAATATACAGTCACATGCTCAAGTAAGTTGACTGTGTAGTGGTACATTGGATTGCAGGTTTCCACACACTGATTGAGGAGGACGGTGATGCTCTTTTCACAGTCCCCTAAAAAAACAACATTGAGTCCCCAGGAGTTGTGCTTTAAAAAGTTTCTACTTCTATTCCCTCCCTCCCTCCCTCCCTCCCTCCCTCCCTCCCTCCCTCCCTCCCTCCCTCCATTATACTGCTAGCTGTTCCACTCCACTATATTCCACTCCACTATAATCCACTCCGCTCTATTCCAATACGCTCTATTCCACTCTACGCTCTATTCCACTCTACGCTCTATTCCACTCTACTCTATTCCACTACACTCTATTCCACTACACTCTATTCCACTACACTCTATTCCACTACACTCTATTCCACTCTACTCTATTCCACTCTACTCTATTCCACTCTACTCTATTCCACTCTACTCTATTCCACTCTACTTTAGCTACCGCTCTGACAATGGAGGGGTCCTCTGTGCAGGGAGTTTATAAATAAATCCAACATTATGTTTCCCCACAGTGGGAACAGCTTGGAAGGAACAACATGGAGCGAGAATGCATTGGGCTGGCTAAGAATAAACCTGTATCCCAACCGGCCGTGATTGGGAGTCCCATAGGGCGGCGAAACAATTGGCCCAGCGTCGTCTGGCCGGTGTAGGCCGTCATTGTAAATAAGAATTTGTTCTTAAGTGACTTGCCTAGTTAAAGGTTCAACTTAAAATGCAAAATTGAGCAGTGGATGTCAAAGTGTGGAAGAGGAGGACCACACAGTCGAGACCTCAACACAGATGAAGAAGAGGACATCCAGCTACAACACTAATGCTCATTCTGAGTAAAACATCTACCTTGCCTGCAACCATCTGAGCCCCATCCTTCATTGGTGTGAAAGAGCTGGCCGAGTGTAACACTTAAAATGTTTAAAACAATTACTTTTAAAACTGCAGAGCAAATAAAACTATTGGCAGTGAAAACATCCCCTTGGTTGGAGAACTCCCCAAACACTTATTACACATGGTTAGAAAGCACAGTAACAATTAAACACAGTAACAATTAACAAGACAATTAGCAGTTGGGGTGTGTGCAGCCAGTAATCAGGACACGCTATGGAATGTTTGAATTGAATGGCAAATAAACAGCAACACAATGACAAGCATATTAGGCTACATGCTTGGACAGTTATACACTCGGTGGTCTGTTTATTAGGTACACCCATCTAGTAATAGGTCGGACCACCCTTTGCCCTCCAGAACAGCCCGGATTCTTCGGGGCATGGAAACGTTGCTCAATTGGTATCAAGGGACCTAACGTGTGCCAGGAAAACATTCCCCACACCATTACACCACCGCCACCAGCCTGTACTGTTGACACCTGGCACTATGCGGCCATGGACACTGCTTACACCAAATCCTGACTCTGTCATCAGCATAACGTCACAGGAACTGGGATTCATCGGCCCAGGTCATGTTTTTCCACTCCGCAGTTGTCCGTTCTGCACACCACTGTTGTACTCAGCTGTTATTTGCCTGTTTGTGACCCATCTGTTAGCTCGTCATTCTTCTTCAACCTCTCATCAACGAGCTGATTTCGCCCACAGCACTGACGCTGACTGGATGTTTTTTGTTTGTCGCACCATTCTCGGTAAACCCTAGACACTGTCGTGCCTTAAAAGCCCAGGAGGTCGGACGTCTCTGAGATACTGGAACTGGCATGCCTGGCACCGGCGATCATACCACTCAAAGTAGCTTAGGTCTCTCATTTTGCTCATTCTAACTTTCAATTGAACAGTAACTGAATGACTTGATGCCTGTCTGCCTGCTTTATATAGCAAGGACGGCCACGCGACTCACTGTCTGTAGGAGCGAACCGTTTTCATGAACGGAGTGGCCACTGAGTATAAGTCTCAAGCCCAGGGGAAGGCCTTTCCTTCACAATTAGTCAAAAGATTAGAAAACCTTTCCCGTAATGGCTGATCTAAAGTAGTCATTGAGCCACTACTGAGTATGAGATTGGGATAGCAGGAATACAAAACCACTCTAATAGAAGCAGAGATAGAGACACAGCAACCACAGCTGGCATAGAGTCAAGCGCTCTGCCTGGTCTGGCTGGTCTGGGAGTGTGAGTATTTGGCTCCATCCCTGCAGGCGTACTGTACTGTACCTCCCACCCACACCACTGCTCTCTGAAGGAACCAACTGTCTGCAAACACACACACACACACACAGAAGGACTCTCTCTGATACCATCACCCATCCTGCCATTGTATTCACTGGCCTTGAACTCAAATTTTTCCTCTTCCTTCTTCTCCACTTTCCCTCTCCCTCTCTCTCTCTCTCTCTCTCTCTCTCTCTCTCTCTCTCTCTCTCTCTCTGTCTCTCTGTCTCTCTGTCTTCTTTCATTCTCCTCTCTGCCAAGAACTTAATGACACTGCAGAGCTGACTTGTTGCCATGGGAACAAGCTCCTGATTGGCTAGTGAGGGCAGAAGGAGAGTTGGGAATGAGAGTGGGTGGGGATGAGAGGGAGGCTCTTGCTGAGGCTGGGGGGGCGAGGGTCAGTTAGTAACGTGTGTAGTACAATGAACCAAATAGAAAAAATACTACTTTTCCTCAATGGTTTTCTAGAGGCACTGACATTCCTGTAGTAGTCTACAAGCCACTCAATCACACTGTAGCATTCATTCATTTTGGTGAGACGGTGGTCAATACTAATGTCATTTCAATCTGATATGTGCCGCCAACAGGATGGACGAATCTGATTTCAGTAAGACACCCAACAGATCTCTGTAGCCTACTGGACAATAGCATACAATGTCAAAATTATGTCAACAGGATGTCTACAGTATGTCAACAGTACGTCTACAGTACGTCAACCGTATGTCTACAGTATGTCAACCGTACGTCTACAGTATGTCAACAGTATGTTAACAGTATGTCTATAGTATGTCAACCGTACGTCTACAGTATGTCAACAGTATGTTAACAGTATGTCTATAGTATGTCAACCGTACGTCTACAGTATGTCTACAGTACGTCTACAGTATGTCAACATTATGTCAACCGTATGTCAACCGTATGTCTACAGTATGTCAACAGTATGTCAACAGTATGTCTACAGTATGTCAACAGTATGTCTACGGTATGTCTACAGTATGTCTACAGTATGTCAACAGTATGTCTATGGTATGTCTACGGTATGTCTACAGTATGTCTACAGTATGTCTACAGTATGTCAACGGTATGCCTACGGTATGTCTACGGTATGTCTACGGTATGTCTACAGTATGTCTACAGTATGTCAACAGTATGTCTACAGTATGTCAACGGTATGTCTACGGTATGTCTACAGTATGTCAACGGTATGTCTACGGTTTGTCTACAGTATGTCTACAGTATGTCTACAGTATGTCTACAGTATGTCAACAGTATGTCAACGGTATGTCTACGGTATGTCAACAGTATGTCAACAGTATGTCAACAGTATGTTAACAGTATGTCTACAGTATGTCTACAGTATGTCAACAGTATGTCTACAGTATGTCAACAGTATGTCTACGGTATGTCTACAGTATGTCAACAGTATGTCAACAGTATGTCTACGGTATGTCTACAGTATGTCTACAGTATGTCTACAGTATGTCAACAGTAGGTCAACAGTACATCTCATCAACAAGCTGATTTTGCCCACAGCACTGATGCTGACTGTACGTCTACAGTATGCAGAAAACACAGTAGCTTTTTCAGAGGCATGGTTAGAACTTCTATTATAACTAGGGCCATGTGTTTTGCGCAATCATGTGACATAGCAATAATTTATCCTGTATTTTAAGCCTTATCCAAAAATGATTCATACCAAAAATTAAAGCAGTTGTCTGAGGATGGATTTGACATAAAAAGAAAATGGTACAGTTTGTTGAAAAATCTTTAAACAACGGTTTAAATCCAGGCATATCAAATGATTGTGCAAAATACAGTTCCCTAATTATAACATACAAACACACACACACACAAACTACCATAGACTGCGAGGGTTTGCCGTCTTGGTGGAAGTGCCGCTCCACGTAGTCTGAGGACAGGAGGTTGCTGCAGAGAGAAAACACAGAGACACCTCTGTTATTATGAACAGACACCTCTCTCACAAACTATACCGCAAGCCGAGCTCTACGCTACGTCTAAGACAACCAGGCGCATCCATCGTGTTTAGGATTTATCCTCGTTCTCTGCATATCTATTCTGCTTGGGAATAGATACGCAGTCTGTACGAATATGGTCCGTTCTTAAACGTAATTCCATTTCAGAGTTCATGCATGAGGGCGTTGTGTAATGCATGGCTGTAGCGTACAGCATATGGATGTGATTTATGACATTATCGTAGCTAGGCAGTAGCCGTAACAGAGTAGCGGTGGTCTGGCTGCTGTGTTGACTCCTTTACTGTGCTGTAGGGGAGTTACAGTACATTAAGCACATTAATAATAAAGTCATGACAATCCGGGCCACTCTCTCTCTCTCTCTGTCCCCCCCATCCCCCTCTTTCTCGCTTTCTGTCTCCTGTCTCCTCTCTCTGTCCCCCCATCCCCCTCTGTCTGTCTCCTGTCTCTCTCTCTGTCCCCCCCATCCCCCTCTTTCTCGCTTTCTGTCTCCTGTCTCCTCTCTCTGTCCCCCCATCCCCCTCTTTCTGTCTCCTGTCTCCTCTCTCTCTCTCTGTCCCCCCATCCTCCTCTTTCTCTCTTTCTGTCTCCCATCTCTCTTTCTTCTCTCTCTGTCCCCCCATCCCCCTCTTTCTGTCTCCTGTCTCCTCTCTCTCTCTCTCTGTCCCCCCATCCTCCTCTTTCACTTTCTGTCTCCTGTCTCCTCTCTCTGTCCCCCCATCCCCCTCTTTCTGTCTCCTGTCTCCTCTCTCTCTGTCCCCCCATCCTCCTCTTTCTCTCTTTCTGTCTCCCGTCTCTCTCTCTTCTCTCTCTCTAGGGTGGGTAGCTCTATTGACGGAGCTCTCGGGTCTCTGTGTCCCTGACGCTCCACTAAGCATTTGATCATGTGTCATACATGGAAGGAGAAAAGTGTATTTGCTAACGGTAGCGGTTATGGAAATGCCAACGTTGATGATTGTGGCGATTAAGAAAATATGGACTGATGGAAATGGGGTGTGGCGAATACGTCAATCAAGTTGACAAATCAAATGTACTCACTGGTTTAACTCCAGGTCTAGGGTGAAGGTGTGTCCGAAGGTTTCCACCTGGAAACAACTCTGGGCCAAATGGACTGGCTTAAATAGGGAGGAGGTGAGATGAGGATCGAAAGAGAGAGAGAGAGAGAGAGAGAGAGAGAGAGAGAGAGAGAGAGAGAGAGACATTACAGGAAGAACCACTTAAAAGTAAACCACTCTAATAGCGGTTCGCCCATTTGGTGAGTCACAATGAAAGCTTTCATTCTGTAAGAAGTATCACAAACCAACATATGTACTGTACAAATGCATTTCTGCCAGCGCAATACTGCGTACGTATCAAACGCACTTTAGCAGCTAACATAGTTGGATTGATAAAGTGTCCATTGATTTGGCTGGACTGAATCCATTCCAACAGGCAGTACTGAAGCCATCCAGGAAGTGCATTAGTATTCAGCGATAGAGATGGACGGGAAGAGGGTTTACGGGAAAGGAGAAAACTTTACATTTCCATCTACATTAAGCTGGTGTGAAGTCAATGTGTTCCTACTGTCGGCTGCCCCAAAAAATGGAGAGGTAAGGAGAAGGCAATGAGGAGCTTTACTGTCTGCCAGAGATTTATAGCAGTCAAAACACAGTGTCGCCAAAAGCACAAACAGTGCCAGCATTCCATCCCAGCCCACTGTAATTATGTCTGCAGGATACAGGCTGCAGTGAATCGTTGGACTTTCACTGAAACAAGACTCCCATTCGGAAATCATTCCCTCCAATGATTCCACACAACTCAACTTCAGCTGGAGCAGGGCGAGGGCAGTTCTGCTTGGCTACAGGAAGGATTCAAATGTGGTGTCATGGATATCAATCCAAGGAGTTCTGTAACGTTTTTATGTGTGAAGAAATCAAGACGGTTTATTTTGGTCAATCAATAGATCAGTAGATTTGTTTGAATCGATCAGGATTTACCAGCCCTGAATCATAACATCCCTCGGGATATTTAGGTGGCAACCAACAACACCCCTTTCTGTAACATCAAGGCATCTTGATACTGTTCTAATGCCAAAGTCAGTCCTCTGGGAACCTTGTGATAGCAGGTTCATTACTCAGTAACAACCAGTGATTGTAAATAAATCTGAAACAAATAAATCTGAAACATGCTGTAGAAACAGATGTATCTTCACTTCCAGTCCATTGATTAAAAAAAGACATCTGAGGAAACAGTAGGCTGTACAGGTGAATTCACCAATTTGTAAGTCGCTCTGGATAAGAGCGTCTGCTAAATGACTTAAATGTAATGTAATGTACAACTTGGAATCAAAGTTTACCTATGGAATAGTTGATCAATTCATGAGTCAGAATGACAGCTAGGAATATTCCATCTAAACTTATTTAGAATCCTCTATAAAAAAAAGAAGAAAAAGAGAACTACAAAAAAAGAGAACTAAGACAAAAAAAATGATGACATGTAACCAACAGAACCCTTCTAATTAAGTAAAAATATCACCCTTTACCAATTAAACCACTTCACAAAAACATCTCCAAAAACAACAGCACCGGGATTTTACACGATCCCCATCCAAATACCCATGAGCCTCTTTAAATATTTCAATCACATCCCACGGTAGGTTAAACCAAGCAGCGTAATCAGCGCCAGATTTATCTCCAGATGAGTGTAATGATTCTCTCAACCAACTTAACTCAACACTCAACCCACCAGAAGGGTATATTACAAAGCAGGATCAATAAGTTAGCCAGGTAACATTGATAAACAACCAGAAATAGCTATTGATTTTCTGATTCTTTAAGAGCTTAACTTAGAAATGTGTTTTTGGTTGTTGAATCACTTCAACCATACTCATTTCAAGCTTATCCTTAAAACAAATGAAGTTATTTCCGAATATTTAGGTGAGTTATCTTGTTAACTCATTGATCTCTGGTGTCCCACTGATAGACGTAGACCTACATAGAACCACACCATCAATCCCACTTACAACTTCCTCTTCAGAGAAAGAGAGCGGGTGTATGATTTTTTTCTTTAAAGAAAGGGGTTGGAGGGTGAGGTAGAGATAAAAGGGGGGAAAAAGAGGGGGATTTTGTACCAGTGGAGATTTTAGCCCAAGTAGCACTTCTCACACAGGCCTGTTGAATCACTGATGGGGACATAAACTCAGTGAAAAAATAAAAGTCCCTTTTTCAGGACCCTGTCTTTCAAAGATAATTCATAGAAATCCAAATAACTTCACAGATCTTCATTGCAAAGGGTTTAAACACTGTTTCCCATGCTTGTTCAATGAACCATAAACAATTAATGAACATGCACCTGTGGAGCGGTTGTTAAGACAAGCAATTAAGGTCAAAGTTATGAAAGCTTAGGACACGAAAGAGGCCTTTCTACTGACTCTGAAAAACACCAAAAGAAAGATGCCTAGGGTCCATGCTCATCTGAGTGAACTTGCCTTAGGCATGCTGCAAGGAGGCATGAGGACTGTAGATGTGGCCAGGACAATAAATTGCAATGTCTGTACTGTGAGACGCCTAAGTCAGCGATACAGATAGACAGGACAGACAGTTGATCGTCCTCGCAGCGGCAGAACACGTATAACAACACCTGCACAGGATCGGTACATCCGAACATCACACCTGCGGGACAGGTACAAGATGGCAACAACAACTGCCCGAGTTACACCAGGAACGCACAATCCCTCCATCAGTGCTCAGACTGTCCGAAATAGGCTGAGAGAGGCTGGACTGAGGGCTTGTAAGACATCCTTCTCCCTTATTTGGTACCCTTCCTGCAGGCTCATCCTGACATGACCCTCCGGCATGACAATGCCACCAGCCATACTGCTCGTTCTGTGTGTGATTTCTTGCAAGACAGGAATGTCAGTTTTCTGCCATGGCCAGCGAAGAGCCCAGATCTCAATCCCATTGAGTAAGTCTGGGACCTGTTGGATCGGAGGGTGGCGGCAAGGGTCATTCCCCCCAGAAATGTCAGGGAACTTGCAGGTGCCTTGGTGGAAGAGTGGGGTGACATCTTACAGCAAGAACTGGCAAATCTGGTGCAGTCCTTGAGGAGGAGATGCACTGCAGTACTTAATGCAGCTGGTGGCCACACCAGAAACAGACTGTTACTTTTGATTTTGACCCCGCTTTGTTCAGGGACACATTATTCAATTTCTGTTAGTCACACGTCTGTGGAACTTGTTCAGTTGATGTATCAGTTGTTGAATATTGTTATGTTCATACAAATATTTACACATGTTAAGTTTGCTGAAAATAAACGCAGTTGACAGCGAGAGGACGTTTCTTTTTTTCTGAGTTTACTTCAACACACCATTGAATAATAGAGGAATGGAGGAGATAGGAGCCCTCCATGAGAGATCTGAATATTTCACCCCACAGAGCCTTTTATCATCAGGCCAAGCAGATAGAATCACATTCACATAACAGGCTTCGGTTTCAGATCTCTGTCGGATACTCTTCTCTCCGGTGGACTGTAATTCTGAATCTGTGGCTTGGGGTGACATAGTGGGTGAGTACAGTTGGTCAGAAGGTTTTGGGTTCAAGTCCCAGATATTGTGCCCCAACATAGGGTGTAATGCCATTGGTTATAGTTAAATATATACAGTGGGGCAAAAAAGTATTTAGTCAGCCACCAATTGTTCAAGTTCTACCACTTAAACAGATGAGAGAGACCTGTAATTTTCATCATAGGTACACTTCATCCATGACAGACAAAATGAGAAAAAAAATCCAGAAAATCACATTGTAGGATTTTTAATGAATTTATTTGCAAATTATGGTGGAAAATAAGTATTTGGTCACCTACAAACAAGCAAGATTTCTGGCTCTCACAGACCTGTAACTTCTTCTTTAAGAGGCTCCTCTGTCCTCCACTCGTTACCTGTATTAATGGCACCTGTTTGAACTTGTTATCAGTATAAAAGACACCTGTCCGCAACCTCAAACAGTCACACTCCAAACTCCACTATGGCCAAGACCAAAGAGCTGTCAAGGGACACCAGAAACAAAATTGTAGACCTGCACCATGCTGGGAAGACTGGATCTTCAATAGGTAAGCAGCTTGGTATGAAGAAATAAACTGTGGGAGCAATTATTAGGAAATGGAAGACATACAAGACCACTGATAATCTCCCTTGATCTGGGGCTCCACGCAAGATCTCACCCCGTGGGGTCAAAATTATCACAAGAACGGCGAGAAAAAATCCCAGAACCACACGGGGGACCTAGTGAATGACCTGCAGAGAGCTGGGACCAAAGTAACAAAGCCTACCATCAGCAAGGGCATTGAAGATGAAACGTGGCTGGGTCTTTCAGCATGACAATGATCCCAAACACACCGCCCGGGCAACGAAGGAGTGGCTTCGTAAGAAGCATTTCAAGGTCCTGGAGTGGCCTAGCCAGTCTCCAGATCTCAACCCCATAGAAAATCTTTGGAAGGAGTTGAAAGTCCGTGTTGCCCAGCAACAGCCCCAAAACATCACTGCTCTAGAGGAGATCGGCATGGAGGAATGGGCCAAAATACCAGCAACAGTGTGTGAAAACCTTGTGAAGACTTACAGAAAACATTTGACTTCTGTCATTGCCAACAAAGGGTATATAACAAAGTATTGAGATAAACTTTTGTTATTGACCAAATACTTATTTTCCACCATAATTTGCAAATAAATTCATTAAAAATCCTACAATGTGTTTTTCTGGATTTTTTTTCTAATTTTGTCTGTCATAGTTGAAGTGTACCTATGATGAAAATTACAGGTCTCTCTCATCTTTTTAAGTGGGGGAACGTGCACAATTGGTGGCTGACTAAATACTTTTTTGCCCCACTGTATACAAAATAAAAATATAAACGCACTATGGAACAATTTCAAAGATTTACTGAGTTACAGTTCATATAAGGAAATCAGTCAATTGAAATAAATTCATTAGGCCCTAATCTATGGCTTTCACATGACTGGGAATACAGATATGCATCTGTTGGCCACAGATATATATAAAAAAAGATAGAGGCGTGGATCAGAAAACCAGCCAGTACCATTTGCCTCATGCAGTGCAAAACATCTCATTCACATAGAGTTGATCAGGCTATTGACTGTGGCTTGTGGAATGTAGTCCCACTCCTCTTCAATGCCTGTGTGAAGTTGCTGGATATTGGCGGGAACTTTAACACGCTGTTGTACACGTTGATCCAGACACCAGAGCATCCCAAACATGCTCAATGGGTGACATGTCTGGTGAGTATGTTGGCCATGAAAGTACTGGGACATTTTCAGCTTCCAGAAGCAGATGAATGTCACGACAATGGGCATCAGGATCTCATTGCGGTATCTCTGTGCATTCCAATTGCCATCGATAAAACGCAATTGTGTTCGTTGCCTGTACGTTACTTATACCTGCCCATACCATCACCCCACCACCACCATGGTGCACTCTGTTCATAACAGCAAACCACTCACCCACACAATGCAAATACTGCGGTTGTGAAGCCAGTTGAACGTACAACCAAATTCTCTAAAAATGACATTGGCTTATGGTAGAGAAATTAACATTAAATTATCTGGCGACAGCTCTGGTGGACATTCCTGAAGTCCGCATGTGAATTGCACGCTCCCTCTAAACTTAAGACATCTGTGGCATTGTGTTGTGTGACAAAACTGCACATTTTAGAGTGGCCTTTCTTGTACCCAGCACAAGGTGTAATGATCATGCTGTTTAATCAGCTTCTTGATATGCCACACCTGTCAAGTGGATAGATTATCTTGGCAAAGGAGAAATGCTCACTAACAGGGATGTAAAACAAATGTGTGCACAAATTGTGAGAGAAAAAAACTATTTGTGCATATGGAACATTTCTGGGTTCTTTTTTTCAGCTCATGAAACATGGGACCAACACACATGTTGCACTTACATTTTTGTTCAGTGTATAAAGAAGCAAGCTGAAGACACCTGGAGGTTCAGAGTAAGAACAGCACACCTGCCAGTCACAGAGTGTCAGTCACAGAGTGTCAGTCACAGAGTGGAAGTCACAGAGTGGAAGTCACAGAGTGGAAGTCACAGAGTGGAAGTCACAGAGTGGAAGTTAGGGCATTATGGGCCTGATGACAGACTTGTGCAGTTTGGGATGGATTTTATGATACACTTGAACACAAGAGACAGGCCAAAACAGGCAAGACAGGGTTCGCACAAGTAATTTGGGTGGGGAGAAACCATGACAGTGTCAACAATGAACTGGGAATTTAATGCAAGAGAGAACGAAAACGAATAAATAACACCCCAATAAGAACGGGTTGCCACACCCCCTTCTCCATTGCAGACAGTGGTCTATACTTACGGGGGTACCTCCCGTGGTATTCTTCATGCGAGTATCCAAATGGCCGTGGGACATTTCTTCCTCCGACTCCATCTGCTGCACCAGACGCTTTGGATAGGCGACTTCGACCGCAATGTCGCTACTGTCTCTCCGCTCCTCTGGCGAGAACCAATCCCACAAACTCGCATCCCGCAGCAAAGTCGACCTGCCGTCGCCTGTAACGCAGGAGACCTGATAACTGCCAACTTTAAACCACACACGGTTTATCACACAGAAAAAAAGATACTTATTGTTTAAAAAAAATATATTTGACATAAATAGGCTGATATGGCACCGCGTCAGGCGCTGGTTCTACAGTACGTGCAAGACCTTGATATAAAAGGCGACAGCGCTGCGGTGAAAATGTGTTGATGCAGCAAATCTACCGCATCCGTAGAGCTGAAGGAGAGGGATCTTATTAAAAACACTACGTTCTTGGCACAGGGGCAACTATCTCCAGCTGCGCGCTACCCCCACACACACTATTGTAGACTAGTCTACAGAGGAAGAAGTGATTGCAGATGCAAAAATTGGGGAAAGCCTACATTGGGCAGGGGTAAACTTGGAAATGAAAAGGGTGATTCCTCCCTCTCCCGTCATCCCTCTTACCTGACACCGCAAGCCTCTCGCCCACTGCAGCAAAGACCAAGCACCACACCGCCAGCATGATGTTCACATATTCCCCCAAATTAACATCGAGTGCGTTACAATGTAACAGGCGCAGATAAAAAGAAAACCGATGCTCAAACGATTATGGCGAGAGAGAAAAAACACCGAATGAATCTGGTTGACAGCTGACGCTCGTCCTCTCATCTCCCCATTCAACTCGTAGCATACAGTCTCACCGATATCAGGCAATTGAATTAAATAGCCTATCACCAAATGAAAAAAGAAACAGGCCTAATAGCCTATGCCAGAGCCGATCAATATTGGAATTGGCAAATTAGCCTAGATTATGTAGAATAGGTCAAATGGGGAGATTTGAGTGCACGTATGCATACATCCTACATGATTGTGCGTGTGTAAGCTGTATGTATGCATGAGTGTATGCGAATCTGCGGTATGTGGAAATGGTAGATAGAAAATGAACAGAATTGCGTTGGGTCTGCGGTGATGAGGACACGTGGGACCATTGTACCCTCCCCTCATTCTATCTCCAAGCGTCCTTCCGTTGCCATGCAGTTCTCTATCTGCACAAGAGCGGATGCGACAACCCGGGTACCAAGGTGCCAATTGAGGTAAAAAATAGTAGGGTTTTGTGTGTTCATTCATTTTTCTATGAGGACTTATGGATTTCATCGAGTCAACACGAGTAATTCATGAAGATCCTGAATAGATAGGTTCATCCATGGATGGATGAGGTGGGGAAAATTTTCTTCAGAGAAAACACAATAGTCTGCAGTATCCTATAGAAATGGACTTTCATTGTCCAGGGGCCTACATATTGGTCATTATTCTGGTGCAGCTAAACTCACTAACAGAATGTATTGTAGTGAACAAAATGGAGATCCACACAGCAATTGAAAAGTGGTATCTAATAGCAGGACATGGTGCAACCATTGTGCCCAGAGGTGTGTATGGTAAATACAGACGCCATTCTACCTCCCTATCTCCAGCTGTCCACTACCACGAGGAGACACAGAAGCTGCAGGCACACATCGGGAAATGGGACAGTGAAGAGCGATGACAAGCTATTGTTGGAAGAAGTGGGCTTGACTAGCAGGCTGTGTGTGTGTTGGAGCTGATAAGAAGTGCCCTGAGGTGACTCCATGTAAAGCTGGATGTCTTAGATGGTCATACAGATAAAGCTGAATGTGCAGAACGGAGGGCTATTGTTGTGCACAGAATAATAATCATGCCATAATGTGCCATTTCATTAAAGGAGAATTTTGCTTTTTTTACAACCAAATCAACATTTTTGATTTAAATGGAATGTTATAGAAGGGTCCAGACTATAGGTCTTCACTATTCTGACTGAACCCGAATACCAGAGACCTGGCCCGGGTACCGAGTGGGTCTGGGTCCAAAATTCTATCTTCTCCCTCGGGTATGGGTCGGGTCCTGGTAGCTGATAGACCTGAGTGGACCCGAATGGGCCTGACCACAGCTTTGTATAGCCTATAGCATATTTATTTTACGCTAATATGGTGAATTTATTTACATATTTATTAACATATAAATACATATTTATTAACAAAAAGAGCAACTTGGCTGATTTTTGGGTCACTCGGTTCCAATCGGTTCTGGTCTAGACCCGGAACCAGTTAGATACAGGTCGAGTCTAGGTCTGGTTGTCGTCGGGTCTATTCGGGTTCAGGTCTGATTTTCTCCGGTCAACGTCCTCCTTTTTGTTTTTGATGATCGGGTCTGTTTGGGTCCAGGTCCAACTTTTTGGACCCAAGAAGACCACTTTTTTGGTGATTTCACTTATTTTTGAGACACTTACCCCAATCGGCAATTCCCTTCCTCATCTTCATCGTGCAGTACGGGGGCTCTGAAAAAACATGTACAAATACTCCAAAAATACCCAAATATGTCATTTTAAAAATGGAAACACTCTCAGTATAGTGATGTTGGTTCCTCAGATTTGTGTGCTAAAAATGAGAACTCGAAAGTGAATATCTCCTCCTCAGCTACCCAGGCCATGGGCCACCCAGACCATCCTTCTACTTCAGGAGAGCCCGTATAGCTGGAGTGCACTAAGGCCATGACTGAGATACACTTGCCAACTTTGCGTTCTGCCTAATGCTGCATTCATATTCATAACCAAGTGGGAAGTTAGTCATTTCCAGTTGTGGAGTAGTAAATATGAGTTGAATGCATTCATGCGCTTTGAACTTGTTGAGAAACGCTGACTAGCTCATGGCAAACAAGCTGTGTCAACAATAAACAACAATTACAGCTATCATGCTCACAAATTATAGTGCTCAAAAACCATAATTAATAGATTGCTTTTTATAAATCAAGTTTTGTTGCATTTAATTCATAGGGTAATTTTTTCAACCTTGATCATATCATAATCAACTTTTACCAGTTGAATGTAGACACAAATATAAGACTATTTTATATTACACATTCAAGTAAACACTTTATTAAAATATGCAAATGAGGTGAAATCTCATTAAATATATGCATATCGTGCAAATCCATTTTTCTGGACACTGAATGAAGTCAGCCTAAATATTTTGATTTAATTTTGTTGAGACACTCCAGGACCGGACTTGTCCAGAGCAGATTGTGCAAACACTGACACCTGACTTTAGCAATTAATTCGGCTCACGTGCAACCTGGGTCAATTCACCTCAATGCACTCTTAGAGGCTACAAGAGTTGTTGGCGTGGGGAACACTCTCCTCTTGATTGACAGTGTGTAACCGAATAGACGACTGTTTTCAGGAGGCAATGAAACTATAATTTATTGCCCTATTGGTTTTCGTTTCTCAGCAACCTTTTCAATGCGAAGTGGCTGAATGTGGCCGTCGTTTCTCACGGAAATCTCACCTGAGCCGCCACGCACTTTGCCACAACGGGGTGAAAAAAATTCAGGTGTTAATTTCAGTTTACGTTTCATTTCGTACCCATGGGTTAGGCTATAGTTTGAGATTTAATTCACACTAGTTAATGTTTCACCCAAAAGATGCACATTTGTGAGTTTGCACAACTGCTTTCTTCAACGGGGACAAGTTGAAGAGACATGCCCATTATGCCCACGGCGAAAAGGACAAGTACTTTAAGGTTCTAGTCCACTAGATGGCGCCAAATAACCACGTTGCTATTTGGAGCTTGCCCACTTTCAGTATCCTCTATTCCCCTTTTAACGGATCCCTTTGGCCCTGGCATGTGTATGTTATGAAATGTGTTCTTGCCATTTAAGAAACCATTTCCTTTTATTTACCATCTTAATGTGCTGAATGTTATATTGACTTGCTTAATTTTCCCCATGTGCAGTGCAGTTTCCCAAATTGCTTATTGACATTCAAGAAACGGAGGGTGTATAAATTACATTTGAGGGAGCATGGAATATCTTCTGGTTTCAAGTAAATCACAATCTTTAATTGATCCTGTAGGCCTTATAGCCTTTGAAAATTGCACAAGGCCTAAGCTGTTGACGCATACTCTCTATTTAAAACACAAGTGTGTGTTTTAGTAGATTAAAGGTTAAATTATTTGGTCCCTGGTTTTCTCTTCAGATGTTCAAAGAGAGGATGTGGAGTCAGGTTTGACACGCTTGTCGCTCGCGAAGCCCATGAGAAGAAACATGCAGGTTTGTCCCTTCGCCTGTTTGTCGGTCTTCTATTGCTGTCCTGTCTTGCGTCAATCAATTCAAAGATCTCACATTTTGTATCACGATCAAATTTTATTAGTCACTTGCGCCAAATACAACGGTGAAATGCTTACTTACGAGCCCCTAACCAACAATGCAGTTTAAAAAAAAATATGTCTGAGATAAGTAAGAAGTAATTAATTAAAGGGGGGGGGGGGCGCAATACAAATAGTCTGGGTAGCTATTTGATTAGCTGTTCAGGAGTCTTATGGCTTGGGGGAAGAAGCTGTTTAGAAGCCTCTCGGACCTAGACTTGGCGCTCCGGTACCGCTTGCTGTGTGGTAGCAGAGGACAGTCTATGACTAGGGTGGCTGGAGTCTTTGACAATTTTTAGGGCCTTCCTCTGACACCGCCTGGTATAGAGGTCCTGAATGGCAGGAAGCTCGGCCCTGGGGATATACTGGGCCGTTCGCACTTCCATCTGTAGCTCCGCTCAGTTGCCATACCAGGCAGTGATGCATCCAATCAGGATGCTCTCGATGGTGCAGCTGTAGAAACTTTTGAGGATCTGGGGACCCATGCCAAGTCTTTTCAGTCCCCTAGGGGGGAATAGGTTTCATCGTGCCCTCTTCACGACTGTCTTGGTGTGCTTGGACCATGTTAGTTTGTTGGTGATGTGGACACCAAGGAACTTGAAGCTCTCAACCTGCTCCACTACAGCCCCATTGATGAGAATGGGGGTGTGCTCGGTCCTCTTTTTCCTGTAGTCCACAATCTCCTTTGTCTTGATCACGTTGAGGAAGATGACGGTAGCAGTTGTCATTGACTCTTAACCTAACACTGCCCATACATCATTCCCACTCTGCAGGTTACCGTTGCCCACAGCCTGAATGCAATCATTTTGAGCAAACCTGGGGTAAAATGCACAAGCACATGGCCAAACACCCAGGTAAGCACCCCGCCAAACCCCCTGAACTGGCATTGTTACTGAAGGACTACAAAAAGCACAAATTACTGTACCAGTCCAGGCCAACCTGCCTTTACTGTTCGACTGTCATTGTTTTCACACTTTTGAATATTTTTCCTCTGTCTTCTACCACTTCTGTAAATGTCCTGCCTTCTACCCTGCTCGTTCTATTGTGACAGTGTTTAGGGGAAACGGCCTAAGATGTGTTGGCTGACTATTAATGCAATTAAGGGGAAGTTTACTTTATTGTTAACCTTCCGTGTCGAACATTCATATCCTTTACTCTGCCACCAGCTGCCTGCTCATACCATCTGTTTTGACTAATGGACAACTTGTTGGGCAGGAATCCAGTAGTGACATTTGCCTCTCTCCTGTCCCTGCAGCCACATTCACCTGTAAGCTGTGCCAGAAGGTGTTTAAGCATGTGGACTCTCTGCATAGACACAAGCAGACCCACGTCCTGCAGAAGCCTGTCCTGCTGGGCCTACTTCTCCACTACCTTCAACCTGCAGCAACACATCCGCAAGGCCCACCTGCAGATCCTCAAGTACCATTGCTACTTCCGCGACTGCCACAGGACCTTTGCCATGCGGGTATGTACTGTGGGGCCTGTGTTCCGACGGAGGGAGACTGGTGTTCTAGGATCAGGTCCTGCAGTTCAATATGCTCTAAGGTGAAACTGATCCTCTATCAACACTCCTACTGAGACTTTCACTCTTTTGGAGTACAGACCCTAGTTGTCAAACTTCCCTTGCTCCCCTGGTTAAGGGTTCCTTTTATCTGACCAGGTAAGCGTTTGCAGTTAAATTATACAAATGTGTGAACTTTCCAGAGGGCATTGAGTCATTCAAGGCCCTAGGTATAGTGGAACTGTTTGCCCTTTCCATTGTCTTAGGCATATTATTTGTTTAGATGAGGGTTGGGCAACTCCAGTCTCAGGGAGGGGGGGGGGGGGCTGATTGGTGTCCCACTTTTGCCTAAGTTAACACACCACTCCAACAATTATGTGTTTGGAATGCAATTAATCAGCTGTTTGCTAGGGGGGGGTGACACCGCTCCGGTCCCTGACGACTGGAGATGCCCATTCCTGATGTTAGGCGGTCTAGTTTGCTGTTCTCTATTGAACACACTTGTAGCTTTCTGCCCTAAGCTGCCTCTTCAGCCTGCCTGTCAGCTGTCTTACTAAGAACACGCATCCATAACTGTCTCATCTTCTACAGTGACGACATGCAGTTGGGTTTCAATCGCTGCATGCGAAGCAGCCTCATGAAATTCTAAGTCGTCACTGAATGTCTTGTCAATTAACTACTAGTGGATTATTTTCTATCACCTCCCCGTGGACAAAATGTCATTTTAATCGCAAGAAATTTGTCCATGTAGTGGATGGAGATGTTTGTCATTGTGGCGCTGGAACGGTATAAATGTTTAGAATAGATTCGATGTTCATACTTTGCTGCTGTCATAATGTTTGTACTCCATCGTTGTCGTGATGAACATCTCTGTTCAATCTTCCAGGAGAGCCTAAGCAGACACCTGGCTCACCACGACCCAGATGCCAACCCAGAGAAGGTGAGCATGGTTTTAGTCCAACTATCCTCCGTGGGTAAGATGACGTGGGTCTACTGTTTGGAGTGCTGAGTGTCTGGCTCTGGCCAGGTGATCATTGGTCTGTATGTGTGCCCTGAACCATGTCTTTGAACCAGTTGAAAGTGGAGTCCCTTAGATGTCTGGTAGATTGATGGGAATCTATAGCAGCTTTGGGCATAGTGGGGCTCGACGGAGGGGTGGTGTTGATTCACACAATGTCGGTCTTGTCTCAATTTGTCTGGCTCTGAAGCCTCTACAGGAACTGAAGTCCTTCTACACAGGCTTCCTGTCTACTGGGCAGTTAAAGTTAATGACCGTTCTGAACAGTTGTAGTGGTGAATTGTTCCACTAAACATTTTATACCTCCGAAATCCATTTTCCTCTGTCGCGTCTTGTTTTTCTCTCTGTAGCAGAAGCGCAAGCGACCCAAGAAGGACTGGCAGAAGCGTCTGGAAGGCCACCAGCTGCCCCTGATGGAGGACGACCTGCGGCGCCTCTTCGCATTGCGCATGAGGGTGTCACAACGGGCCACGGTGGAGGTTGGCCTCTTCAACGGGCGCAAAATCCCTCACTTTGTGGAATCGGAGGTCAACCTGTGTGACTTCTTCAGCATCAAGCCTCAATCCTCCTTCCCTGCAGAGCGAGGCCCTGTGGAGGTCACACAGCCAGAGGTCACTGTGGTCAAGGGTTTATCTTGTAGTCTGAAAGTGCCGTAGTACTATATTGAAGTTAAGTTGTAAATACTAGTGAAGTACCATTGCTCTTTTAGTTGCACTAAACTGAGATCTTGAATGATTTAAAACATTTTTTTATGGTACATATAAAGCTATTTGTCTCATTGTTTTCCTGTATAGAAGCACTTGAGTTTTGTTTGCATCCTTTGCCTGATCAGACCTGACCCAATATATATAAATAAATCATTTGAAGTTGTTTGTCTAAATGTTCAGGGACGATGGGATTGTGCCACCTAGTTTCTCCAACTAAATCAGTAATGACCTGTCAGGGTGATCAATCACCCTGCATCAGTCCTTAGTGTAAATACGGCTTGGGTCGTGTCTCTTGATCAGAGGGAGGTAATGACTCGGTTGCATTTTAATGATGCCAAAGAATGCAACCGGAACCAGTGACGCACATTTTGGCATAAACCATTTTGTGTGATGTCAGTTTACAGACCTAGTGCCACAACGGGTGTGCAGGTTGACTTGCATTGACGTGAACTTTTCCTGACCTGTGAGTGACAAGTCCCCCACCATTGATTCTTCAAAGCGCAGGGCTCTGCTCAGGCACCAGGTCCACGTCACTAGATGACTCCTCAATCCAAACCCCCGGTAGAGGGGGAGAGCTGAGAACTGGCAGTACAAAATTGTCAGCTTCACAATTGGTGTGCCTTTTGAAAGACTGCAGAATAATTTAAGTCTGACCAGTGACGGATTGTATCATACATTTCTTCCATCAGTCTCTGCCCCTATCTGCCACTTAAACTGAATTGCTCTGTAATGTGGCTAGCTTTCTAGTGTTTGTTCCATCAGAACCCTGTATGACTTCAGCTGACTGCTAATGGCTAGTCTGCTGTGTTGCTGCCTACAGAGTGCGCTCCGTGATTAAATCACAGTTTCCACCTGAACTTGTCCAATAGAGCTATACTGAATAAAAATGCAACAATTTCAAAGATCTTACTGGGTTACAGTTCAGATATGGAAATCAGTTAAATTGGGCCCTAATCTATGGATTTCACAGAACCCTACTGCCACCATGGGTCACTCTGTTCACAATGTTGACATCAGCAAACTGCTCAACCACACTAAGCCATACACTATCTGCCCGGAACAATTGAAACCGGGATTCTTTTGTGGAGAGTGCACTTCTCCAGTGGCCAACAAAGGTGAACATTTCCCCACTGATGTCTGTTACGACTCTGAACTGCAGTCAGGTCAACACCCTGGTGAGGACGATGAGCTTCCCTGAGACTGTTTCTGACAGTTTGTGCAGAAATTCTTCGGTTGAGCAAACCCAGTTTCATCCTCTGTCTGACTGGCTGGTCTCGGATGATCCCGCAGGTGAAAGCAGGATGTGGAGGTCCTGGGCTGGCATGGTTACATGTGAGGCTGGTTGGACGTACTGCCAAACTCTCTGAAATGACATTGGCGGCTGTTTATGGTAGAGACATGAACACAATTATTTGGCAACACCTCTGGTGGATTGCACGCTCCCTCGACCTCAGACATCTGTGGCGTTGTTACAAAACTACTTTTTAGAGTGGCCTTCTATTGTCCCCAGCACAAGGTGGACCTGTGTAATGATTATTCTGTTGAATCATCTTATTGAAATGCCACACCTGTCAGGTGGATGGATTATCTTGGCGGAGTATAAATGCTCACTAACTGGGATGTAAACAAAATTTGAGGGAAATGGGCTTTTCATGCATTTGGAAAATCTCTGCGATCTTTTATTTCAGCTCATGTAACATGGGACCAACACTTTACATGACGCGTTTATACTTTTGTTCAGTGTAATTTTAGTTTTCCATTTTGTGCCTACTGAACAATTTACGGCTCTATTCAAACTGTATCACGGAAGTTTAGTTTTGCAGCGTGATTGAAATTTAACGGCAATGTTCCCGCTTTAGGGGAGACTGCATTCACTGTAAACGCTGCATATGTCGGCTCAATCCTGAATGACCTTATTTCTACCGCGGAATCTGTAACTCCTCAGCTTCACCTCAACAGTTTGAGTCACTTTTTACCCTGTCAACTCACCAGTTGGGGAACATGGAGAGTGTAGGAAGACTAACTTGTGATCATACACCTACAGTGTAGACACAATCGTACACATGAGGTAATGTGTACTCTATACAAAATGAATGGTTTGTACGCAGATCCTCTTCTACACACTGGTGTACCAACATATTCTAGTTGTCCAAGGCCTGTGCTGTGGCTGTAATTTGGCTGGGTCCATTTTGACATTTCAAAGCCTTTGCTAAGCCCACTTCCAGCCTGTCATGGAAGCTCTATTGGAGTCATTACTTTTGATGTGTTTTTCTGCTGCTGTTGTGGTGCTCATTCTCCAGGGCTGCTCAGGCCGTGGCAACTCGTAATCCTTCACATAAACCTGACCTATATGTCTGCTGCTCTGCTGGGTAACAGCCCAAACCATGGAGAGGGAACACGTGCGCTCCCCATCTCTCCACTGTGTGTTTATGTGGTGCTAATGTACAAGTGTTCATAATTACTTTGCATTTGGTGCTTTGTGTGAAATGTGTTTTTACAACAGATTAGACCATAACAGAAAGTCTTTGTTGCCCTCGTGTCCAAAGCGTAATTGAAATGTCAATGATTCACAAGTGTTCAGGGTGAGACAGGGTTAATTATACATGGTGTGAGTCTGTGTTTGAGGGCTTTCAAAACAATGTGTTGCTTTGATGATTTATGATTTATTGTAATGGGACATCAGGGGGTCTCTTTACAGTTGAGATTCAGCAGACTAGCTGTTTGGAAGATTGGCCCTGGCTGACTCCATGGTGATAAAATGTTTAAAATTCAGCAAATATGCATAGACCACCTTCCTTTGCTCTTCATTTCCCCAGATTCATAAACATTTAATTTCCCAGAACTATTCATAGAAGGCCAAATCTTTTTACATAGAATGCTGAATATATTTCAGCAATAAGGCCCAAGTGGGTGTGGTATAATGTAGGGCCAAAATACCACGTCTATGGGCTGGACACAGCCCTCAGCTGTGGTATATTGGCCATAAATCACAAACACCCGAGGTGCCTCATTGCTATTATAAACTTGTTAGCAACGTAATTAGAGCAGTAAAAATAAATGTTTTGTCATACCCGTGGTATATAGTCTGATATACCATGGTTGTCAGCCAATCAGCATTCAGGGCTCAAACCAGCCAGTTTATAAATATATATACATTTGAAGTCGGAAGTTTACATACACTTAGGTTGGAGTCATTAAAACTCGTTTTTCAACCACTCCACAAATTTCTTGTTAATTAACAAACTATAGTTTTGGCAAGTCGGTTAGGACATCTACTTTGTGCATGATACAAGTAATTTTTCCAACCATTGTTTCCAGATAGATTATTTAACTTATAATTAACTGTATTACAATTCCAGTGGGTCAGAAGTTCACATACACTAAGTTGACTGTGCCATTAAACAGCTTGGAAAATTCCAAAAATGATGTCATGGCTTTAGAAGCTTCTGATAGGCTAATTGACATCATTTGTGTCAATTGGAGGTGTACCTGTGGATATACTTCAAGACCTACCTTCAAACTCAGTGCCTCTTTGCTTGACATCATGGGAAAACAAAATAAATCAGCTAAGACCTCAGAAAAATAATTGTAGACCTCCACAAGTCTGGTTCATCCTTGGGAGCAATTTCCAAACACCTGAAGGTACCGTCATACCGCTCAGGAAGGAGATGCGTTCTGCCTCCTAGAGATGATTGTACTTTGGTGCGAAAAGTGCAAATCATTCTCAGAACAACAGCAAAGGACCTTGTGAAGATGCTGGAGAAAACAGGTAAAACGAGTCCTATATCGACATAACCTGAAAGGCCGCTCAGCAAGGAAGAAGTCACTGCTCTAAAACCGCCATAAAAAAGCCAGACTACGGTTTGCAACTGCACATGGGGACAAAGATCATACTTTTTTGGAGAAATGTCCTCTGGTCTGATGAAACAAAAATTGAACTGTTTGGCCATAATGACCATTGTTATGTTTGGGGGAAAAAGGGGGAGGCTTGCAAGCCGAAGAACACCATCCCAACCGTGAATCACGGGGGTGGCAGCATCATGTTGTGGGGGTGCTTTGCTGCAGGAGGGATTGGTGCACTTAACAAAATAGATGGCATCATGAGGGAGGAAAATTATGTGGATATATTGAAGCAACATCTCAAGACATCAGTCAGGAAGTTAAAGCTTGGTCGCAAATGGGTCTTCCAAATGGACAATGCCCCCAAGCATACTTTCAAAGTTGTGGTAAAATCGCTTAAGAACAACAAAGTCAAAAATATTGGAATGGCCATCACAAAGCCCTGTCCTCAATCCTATAGAAAATTTGTGAGCAGAACTGAAAAAGCATGTGCAAGCAAGGAGGCCTATAAACCTGACTCAGTTACACCAGCTCTGTCAGGAGGAATGGGCCAAAATTCACCCAACTTATTGTGGGAAGCTTGTGGAAGGCTACCTGAAACATTTGACCCAAGTTAAACAATTTAAAGGCAATGCTGCCAAATAATAATTGAGTGTATGTAAACTTCAGACTTCAACTGTATATAGTACCAGTCAAAAGTTTGGATACACCTACTCATTCAAGGGCTTTCATTTTTACTATAAGTTCTTGACATTTTCCATATTGACTGACCTTCATGTCTTAAAATAATGATGGGCTATCATTTCTCTTTGCTTATTTAAGCTGTTCTTGGCATAATAAAGACTTGGTCTTTTACCAAATAGGGCTATCATCTGTATACCACCCCTACCTTGTCAAAACACAATTGATTGGCTCAAACACATAAATTCCACAAATGGACGTTTAATAAGGCACAGCTGTTTATTGAAATGCATTCCAGATGACTGCCTCATGAAGCCCGTTGAGAGAATGCCAAGAGTGTGCAAAGCTGTCATCAAGTCAAAGGGTGGCTACTTTGAAGAATCTCAAATGTAAAATACATTTTGATTTGTTTAACACTTTTTTTGGTTACTAAGTGATTCCATACGTCTCACCATCAACAGTGAAAAGGCAACTCCGGGATGCTGGCCTTCTAGGCAGAGTTTATAAGAAAAATGCCATATCTCAGACTGGACAATAAAAATAAAAGATTAAGTTGGGCAAAAGAACACAGACACTGGACAGAGGAACTATTCATAGAAGGCCAGCATCCTGGAGTTGCCTCTTCACCATTGATGTTGAGACTGGTGTTTTGCGGGAACTATTTTATTAAGCTGCCAGTTGAGGACTTGTGAATCATCTGTTTCTCAAACTAGACACTAATGTAATTGTCCTCTTGCTCAGTTGTCCACCAGGGCCTCCCACTCCTTTTTCTATTCTGGGTAGAGCCAGTTTGCGCTGTTCTGTGAAGGGAGTAGTACACAGCGTTGTACGAGATCTTCAGTTTCTTGGCAATTTCTCGCATGGAATAGCCTTCATTTCTCAGGACAATAATAGACTGACAAGTTTCAGAAGAAAGTTCTTTGTTTCTGGCCATTTTGAGCCTGTAATCGAACCCACAAATGCTGACGCTCCAAATACTCAACTAGTCTAAAGAAGGCCAGTTTTATTGCTTCTTTAATCAGGACAACAGTTTTCAGCTCTGCTAACATAATTGCAAAAGGATTTTCTAATGATCAATTAGCCTTTTAAAATGATAAACTTGGATTAGCTAACACAACATGCCATTGGAACACAGGAGTGATGGTTGCTGATAATGGGCCTCTGTACGCCTATGCAGATATTTCATTTAAAAAATCTGCCATTTCCAGCTTCAATAGTCATTTACAACATTAACAATGTCTACACATTTCGGATCAATTTGATGTTATTTTAATGGACATTTCTAAGTGAAGAAATATAGAATTAGAAATATATACTGAACAAAAATATAAACTCAACATGTAAAGTGTTGGTCCTATGTTTCATGAGCTAAAAAACATTTTCCATACTCACGGAAATAGTATTTCTCTAAATCTTTTTGCACAAATTAGTCACCTGTTGGTGAGCTTTTCTCCTTTGCAAAGATAATCCATCCACTTGACAGGTGTGGCATACCGAGAAGCTGATTAAACAGCATGATCATTACACAGGTGCACCTTGTGCTGGGGGCAGTAGAAGCCCCATCTAAAATGTGCAGTTTTGTCACACAACACATTGCCACAGATGTATCAAGTTTTGAGGGAGCATGCAATTGGCATGCTGACTGCAGGAATGTCCACTTGAGCTGTAGCCAGATAATTTAATGTTCCTTTCTCTACCATAAACCTCCTCCAACATAATTTTAGAGAATTGGCAGTGTATCCAACCGACCTCATAACCACAGACCACGTATAACCACGCCAGCCCAGGACCTCCACATGCGGCTTCTTCACCTGTGGGATCGTCTGAGACCAGCCACCCAGACAGCTGATGAAACTGTGGGTTTGCACAACCTAATATTTTTTCCAGATACCTTCTCAGGGAAGCTTATCTGCATACTCATCGTCCTCACCAGGGTCTTGACCTGACTACAGTTCAGCGTCGTAACCAACTTCAGTGGGCAAATGCTCACCTTTAATGGCCTCTGGCACACTAGAGAAGTGTGCTCTTCACGGATGAATCCCGGTTTCAACAGTACCAGGCAGATGGCAGACAGCGTGTATGGCGT
Organism: Oncorhynchus masou masou; assembly: GCF_036934945.1. Taxonomy (NCBI): domain Eukaryota; kingdom Metazoa; phylum Chordata; class Actinopteri; order Salmoniformes; family Salmonidae; genus Oncorhynchus; species Oncorhynchus masou. The sequence continues at coordinate 5,417,931 of NC_088225.1, read as the reverse complement.
TGTGTGGGCAAGCGGTTTGCTGATGTCAATGTTGTGAACAGAGTGCCCCATGGTGGCGATGAGGTTCTGGTATGGGCAGGCATAAGCTAAGGACGGTGAACACAATTTTGTCAAATGGCAATTAGAATGCACAGAGATATCGTGACAAGATCCCAAGGCCCATTGTCGTGCCCTTCATTCACCACCATCACCTCTTGTTTCAGCATGATATTACACGGCCCCATGCGACAAGGATTTGTACACAATTCCTGGAAGTTGACATTTTCCCAGTTCTTCCATGGTCTGCATACTCACCAGACATGACACCCATTGAACATGTTTGGGATGCTCTAGATTGTCATGTACAACAGCGTGTTCCAATTCCCACCAACGTCCAGCAATTTTGCACAGTCATTGAAGATGACTGGGACAACACTCCACAAGCCACAATCAACAGCTGCTGGAGGAAAATGCTAGTCACACCAGATACTGATTGGTTTTCTGACCCACGCCCCTACCTTTAAAAAAAAGTATCTGTGACAAACAGCTGTATATCTGTATTCTCAGTCATGTGAATCCATAGATCCTTTGGCCACCTTTCCTTCCAGTTCTCTGCTGCCAATGACTGGAACGAACTGCAAAAATCACTGAAGTTGGAGACTCATATCTCCCTCACCAACTTTAAGCACCAGCTTTCAGAGCAGCTCACAGATCACTGCACCTATACATAGCTCCTCTGTAAGTAGCCCATCCAACTACCTCACCCCCATACTGTATACATTTATTTATTTTGCTCCTTTGCACCCCAGTATCTCTAATTACACGGTCATCTTCTGCACATCTATCACTCCAGTGTTTAATAGCTATATTGTAATTACTTCGCCACTTTGGCCTATTTATTGCCTTACCTCCCTTATCTTACCTCATTTGCACACACTGTACATAGACTTTTTCTACTGTATTATTGACTGTATGTTTGTTTATTCCATGTGTAACTCTGTGTTGTTGTATGTGTCGAACTGCTTTGCTTTATCTTGGCCAGGTTGCAGTTGTAAATGAGAACTTGTTCTCAACTAGCCTACCTGGTTAAATAAAGGTTAAATAAAAAAAAATATATAGATTAGGGCCTAATGCGTCTATTTCAATTGACTGATTTCCTTATATGAACTGTAGCTCAGTAAAATCTTTCAAATTGTTGCAGTTGCGTGTATATCTTTGTTCAGTGTATTTTTGTTCAATATATTTGAAATGGTAAGCTTTTCTCTGTTGCCCCAGGCTGTGGCGCTCGCTGTTTCCACTAGCGTCATCGTATTGGCACAGCAGCATCATCTCCCACGAGAATTAGACTAGCCAAGAAGCTTTGTTTCAAGCGCAGGACACAGCTGGCTGGTTCGACCTGCACGTTTGGTTTTGCAGCGCCGACAAGAGCAACAGCGCAGATCAGAATCACACGCACCGTTAGTCGCAGCCAGCCCTTCTCCCATCAGACCAGGCTAAAATGCCACGCTAATTGTTCCAGCCAGTGATGACCTTTGAAATAACATGCTGGACCTCATTACTTCCCTATTTACCTCACACAGTGCAGTGGAGGAACAGAGTTTTATACTCTGCTCTGGAACGATCTCAGCATCGAAGAATAGAATGGTGGGGTTAAATTCATTTAAAAAATATATATATATCGTCTCCCTGCTAATTAAAGTTTTGCCAATTATATGAAATGAAATGAATTGCGTTGAATAGCTAAGTGTTGGAGTGGAGATTAGAGCAATTTGTGGGCTCACACATGGGAACGTGTAAGCAGTGCTGTTTCTGTACGAGATGTAGAGAGAGATACAGACACAGTAGATGGAAGGAGCTGAATCCTGATTTGTGGTCGGCTCAATATACTGAATGAATTGCTGCTGGCTTGTCATCATGGTTCCATCCCTCACTCACACTAGCTTCTTTGTAGAGATGTCCAGCAGGCAGGACAGCTGTCGTTGCACTAGATGAGTAGCTAGCTTGGCTTACAGAATGGCTGAGTGAGAGTGCTGAAGTAGTGGTCGGTTTAATATCCTGGTTGGATGTAAGGATCCCTGAGTGAATAGATTGTCCATTGACTAGTTGGTGAATTGACTGATTGGGTTATTTGGTACCACTAGGACTGACCTGAGAGCTGTAACAGAGGTGAGGAGGAGAGAGTGGGTTAGTGGGTAGCCTATAGTCAAATCCTCGACCCTCTTTGCTCAATTACACCAAACAGGTCATCTACATTATGTAACAAGACTCTACTGAACCAGCTATCCACTGCAGTGGTGGTGCAGCACTACGATATGATGTGAAGGTTTAAATAACTTTGTCCCACATCCTTCTGTCTCAGTTGGAGGTTGATTAAGGAGAAATAGGACAACAAGAGGAGGGTAGCGGCTACGGTAGAGCCGAGCATAAATTTGGAGAACCCTGTGAAACGGACAGGGACTTAAAGTGAAGTAGGTTAGCCGTCAGTCCTCCTCACCCTGATATAGCCCTACTGCCTCCAGAATAGATGACCCACAACTGTGAGAGACCTCTTCTCCCACTCCCTTTCTCCTTCCATCCCTGGCCTAGTTTGAGAATATAGCAGCTGTAGCTGTCGTGAGTAATAACATGGCTTCCTAACTAGAACCCAGCTTTAGTACTATTTAAACCGATTACCCCCCCCAAAAAAAGGTATCCTACTTAGTTCCCCCTGCATTACGATGCTGTCGTTTTCTGGTCCTATATACCATAATGGAAACACACACACACACACACACAGTTTGTTTGCTGTTGCATTTGTGCTGTTGCCCGTGTCTTCTGTCTGTGTTGTCGTACAATGTTTTTCAATTTGCATTATCCCAGCCCCCATCCCCGCAGGGGGCCTTTTGCCATGCCGTCATTGTAAATAGCAATTTGTTCTTAATTGATAATAACAAAGCGGCCTCCCCACCCCTGTTTTTGCTGAGGGATGGGGCTGGAGGAATGTAACCATTCTCAAATTTGTAGACAGAACTATGTATGAAAAGACTGACCATCCATCATATCAAAATGATAGCTTTAACCATGTGTTGAGGCTACATAGAATTTTCAGGAATTGCTTTTAACTATTCACATGTTCAATCCATAAGTTTAAGATGGAATAGTTCATACTTCTGTCACATTCCATGACGCTCAGTTAGGAAGTTAGGCAGCCAAACAGTTCAGAGTAACCCCTCATATCAACAAGCTATGAAAGACAGTGATGTAAACCAATGGAGAGGGAGAGTAGCAGACGCTTCATGTTGGCATTCAGAGTCAATATAAACCCTACTTCCTTCCTGTATGTGAAATTGGCTTAGATGATTGGATATCTAGGCAGGGGGGCTGGGTTCCTAGGAAACAGGAATCACAGCAGGGGTCAGGAAACTGAAACCCACCAAGAAGGGGCAGAGGTGCAGGGTGATGGTTTACTGGGGAACAGCCAATCACTTCCCTTGGAGGGGTAAATAGTGAATTTGAAAAAAAATCATGTCCCAATGAATTTTTTGTCGATGAAGTTGTTTTTGTCTTGTCTGTGCTGACTCACCACTCACTTCAATTTTCCAATGTCACTTTTCTGTGTTTTCCTGTGGTTGTCTAGTGGTTCTGGATCCTGGATGGTACTCACATTGTTCAGCTGTATTCCTGTTATAACAAACAAACAAACAAACTCTCTTTGGCTCTCTGTCTCTGTCTACACTATCTTTCTCTCTGTGTCGTACTCTCCCGGTCTACTCATTTACCTCCGGCAAGATCATAGCAAGGACAATCTCTTCTCTTCTTCGCTCTTCTTCTCTCACATCATATCACATCTTACACTTCACGGTCACAGCCTTGTCTCTACCCCTCTCTCTCTCCTTGTTATGTTGCCAATATTTCTCTACTTGCACTTTTGCTTTCTCTGTTTGTCTCCTCTTCCATTCCTCCTGTGCCAGAGTTTATCCTTACAGTTCCCCCTCAGTCTGCATCCAGTTTACTCGTTCTCCTTCCTGCCCCCAACTTTTCATCCCCCTCTCATTGAAGTACTGTCAAATGCTTCATGAATATATGAAAAGGGCATCATAGTCTCAGTTCCTCCCTCTCGCTCTCTCTACTTCTCTCTCTCTGCCCCCCTCTCTCTCTCTGACTATCTCTGCCTCTCTATCTCTGCCCCTCTCTCTTTTTCTCTGACCCTCTCTCTCTCTGCCCCGCTCTCTCAATATTTTTTTGAAATTTCAATTTAAGGGGATTTAATGTCATAGGAAACATATGTTGACATTGCCAAAGTAAGTGAAATAGATAATAAACAAAAGTGAAATAAACAATAAAAAATGAACTCTCTCTCTCCAGCTTAAAGCAAATATATCATATTTCTATTCATCTTGTGAGATGGCTCAACGAGCGGAGGGAGACTATGATAATATATATATATCAGTGGTGGGCCGTCAGGGCCAGCAAGGCCTTCTCTGCTGGCCTAAACATCATCAGAATATCATTTTTTTTTAAATATATTTTCCCACAAATATGTATTAAATTATTCCCCAGAGTAAGAATTACACTCTTCATTTCATAGCGTTCCTCTTGGTTGCACTGCCTCCAGCCCCAGGTTGAGATTTGGAGGGCTGGTCTTTATGTTAGATATTTTATCCAATCATATTCAGCCATCATGTGTTGCCAGGGGTCTAAAATCTGCTCTCAGGCCTTCAGAATCAACAGTGCGGGCGCTTGTAGCTTAAAGTGAATGGAAATTTAAATTTAGTGTCAACCAATCAGCTTTAGAGTTGGCTATTGTACGCCTGCTGGCTGGCTCCAGTGTTACACAGGAGCCAGCTAGCAGGCGTAGTGCCTGCACGTATTTTGATTGGATTACCAATATTGAGAGGCAGGTCCTATATGAGCTGGTCTCAGAACTAGGAAACTGAAATTAATTTGCGTACTACTAAGCTGTTTTTTCAACCCACAATGGCGGAAGGAGAAGATATCGATTTGGTCGAGGATATAATTATAACGCCATTCTCAAGACAAACTTTTCAAGAAAAGTTAGACATTGTCAGGAGAGGTAGATGCCAACGCTACAAAGCCTGTCACAGGCGGGAAAGGGGTTCGTTCGCCACTTTCAATTATGGGCGCTATCAATGACTCACAGGCTCCGAGAAGCACTGCAAACTGTACTGCTGGGAATGCCTATTATTTGCAAGTGATCGATTTGGTGTTTGGAGCCACACTGGCTTTGCAAACCTGAGTTGTCTAACCAAGGCAGCAACGAGACACCAAAGTACAGCTGGGCACTTACAAACAATGGTGCTTTTGAAAACTTTTGGGGACACCCAAGTGGATCTACAGCTCAATGAAAAAGCGCGCAGGGCAACGAAGCTGCACAATGAAAAAGGTATTGTACTCTTCCCCTGCAATTCTCTGAATAAAAATGTCAATTTCAAGGTGACGCAATGCCTGGTTATACTGCGTTTCTGTCTAAATGTATAGTGTCTAGAGCCATGGCATCATAATGATGGTAATAAGAGGTGGATTAATTCGGGTGGGACTGTGTAGGACTTCACTGAAGGCCCAGGCCCCAGAACCACGGCACGCTACTGATATATACACATTTATTTATTTGATTGTCTGGTTAATTGTGTGGTGTTGCCACTTCAGTTCACAGCATGGGTCAGATATCACAGGTAGCAATGAAATCCCTGATTAAATTGTGAGTGAATAGCAATGAGTTTTGACGTCTCCAAACTCCATGCATTGACAAGGGATTGATGGCGTAGGTTGAGGTACCATATTATGCATTCTCTGTGGCCCAGGATTTGCATAATATAGTCATGAATGTGAAACTAGATTTTATGAAAGGACACGGTGACATTATTGATCTCGGCAGTGTATCGGGTTAATTTATGTATGATTAGACTTGAGTTACTCTGCCATGGATGACTGTTACCTGTGCTGCAACTGACATCTTTGTTGTGATTAAAAAGTGGGAGCAATTTTGGTTTGATTACCTTTAGTTTGAATACATTAACTTTGGTCGTGATCCAGTGAATAGTTTCCAAATAATATTTTTGCTACTCAATCAACGTCTGCCTCCTTATTCTCTCTGTTGTTCTGAATAGGAAACAAGAAACGGACAAATTTCAGTCTGTTGCAGTCAGTTATGCATAGCCTATCATCGTCTACCAAATGCTCTCTGTCTCAGCTTCCTCCTTTCCTATGCTTTATCTGCTGGGGTGTCTGTGGTAGTGCTATCCGCTGGGGTGTCTGTGGTAGTGCTATCCGCTGGGGTGTCTGTGGTAGTGCTGATGTATTTGTGGTAGTGCTATCCGCTGGGGTGTCTGTGGTAGTGCTATCCGCTGGGGTGTCTGTGGTAGTGCTATCCGCTGGGGTGTCTGTGGTAGTGCTGATGTATTTGTGGTAGTGCTATCCGCTGGGGTGTCTGTGGTAGTGCTATCCGCTGGGGTGTCTGTGGTAGTGCTATCCGCTGGGGTGTCTGTGGTAGTGCTATCCGCTGGGGTGTCTGTGGTAGTGCTATCCGCTGGGGTGTCTGTGGTAGTGCTATCCGCTGGGGTGTCTGTGGTAGTGCTATCCGCTGGGGTGTCTGTGGTAGTGCTATCCGCTGGGGTGTCTGTGGTAGTTCTATCCGCTGGGGTGTCTGTGGTAGTTCTATCCGCTGGGGTGTCTGTGGTAGTTCTATCCGCTGGGGTGTCTGTGGTAGTGCTATCTGCTGGGGTGTCTGTGGTAGTGCTGATGTATTTGTGGTAGTGCTATCCGCTGGGGTGTCTGTGGTAGTGCTCTCCGCTGGGGTGTCTGTGGTAGTGCTATCCGCTGGGGTGTCTGTGGTAGTGCTATCTGCTGAGGTGTCTGTTGTAGTGCTATCTGCTGGGGTGTCTGTGGTAGTGCTGATGTATTTGTGGTAGTGCTATCCGCTGGGGTGTCTGTGGTAGTGCTATCCGCTGGGGTGTCTGTGGTAGTGCTGATGTATTTGTGGTAGTGCTATCCGCTGGGGTGTCTGTGGTAGTGCTCTCCGCTGGGGTGTCTGTGGTAGTGCTATCCGCTGGGGTGTCTGTGGTAGTGCTATCCGCTGGGGTGTCTGTGGTAGTGCTATCCGCTGGGGTGTCTGTGGTAGTGCTGATGTATTTGTGGTAGTGCTATCCGCTGGGGTGTCTGTGGTAGTGCTCTCCGCTGGGGTGTCTGTGGTAGTGCTATCCGCTGGGGTGTCTGTGGTAGTGGTATCCGCTGGGGTGCCTGTGGTAGTGCTATCCGCTGGGGTGTCTGTGGTAGTGCTATCCGCTGGGGTGTCTGTGGTAGTGCTATCCGCTGGGGTGTCTGTTGTAGTGCTATCCGCTGGGGTGTCTGTGGTAGTGCTATCCGCTGGGGTGTCTGTGGTAGTGCTATCCGCTGGGGTGCCTGTGGTAGTGCTATCCGCTGGGGTGCCTGTGGTAGTGCTATCCGCTGGGGTGCCTGTGGTAGTGCTATCCGCTGGGGTGCCTGTGGTAGTTCTATCCGCTGGGGTGTCTGTGGTAGTGCTATCCGCTGGGGTGTCTGTGGTAGTGCTATCCGCTGGGGTGTCTGTGGTAGTGCTATCCGCTGGGGTGTCTGTGGTAGTGCTATCCGCTGGGGTGTCTGTGGTAGTGCTATCCGCTGGGGTGTCTGTGGTAGTGCTATCCGCTGGGGTGTCTGTGGTAGTGCTATCCGCTGGGGTGTCTGTGGTAGTGCTATCCGCTGGGGTGTCTGTGGTAGTGCTATCCGCTGGGGTGTCTGTGGTAGTGCTATCCGCTGGGGTGTCTGTGGTAGTGCTGGTATATATGTGGTAGTGCTATCTGCTGGGGTGTCTGTGGTAGTGCTATCTGCTGGGGTGTCTGTGGTAGTGCTATCTGCTGGGGTGTCTGTGGTAGTGCTGGTATATATGTGGTAGTTCTATCTGCTGAGGTGTCTGTGGTAGTGCTGGTATATATGTGGTAGTGCTATCTGCTGGGGTGTCTGTGGTAGTGCTATCTGCTGGGGTGTCTGTGGTAGTGCTATCTGCTGGGGTGTCTGTGCTAGTGCTATCGTCTGGGGTGTCTGTGCTAGTGCTATCGTCTGGGGTGTCTGTGCTAGTGCTATCGTCTGGGGTGTCTGTGCTAGTGCTATCGTCTGGGGTGTCTGTGCTAGTGCTATCGTCTGGGGTGTCTGTGCTAGTGCTATCGTCTGGGGTGTCTGTGCTAGTGCTATCGTCTGGGGTGTCTGTGCTAGTGCTATCCGCTGGGGTGTCTGTGGTAGTGCTATCCGCTGGGGTGTCTGTGGTAGTGCTATCCGCTGGGGTGTCTGTGGTAGTGCTGATGTATTTGTGGTAGTGCTATCCGCTGGGGTGTCTGTGGTAGTGCTATCCGCTGGGGTGTCTGTGGTAGTGCTGATGTATTTGTGGTAGTGCTATCCGCTGGGGTGTCTGTGGTAGTGCTCTCCGCTGGGGTGTCTGTGGTAGTGCTATCCGCTGGGGTGTCTGTGGTAGTGCTATCCGCTGGGGTGTCTGTGGTAGTGCTATCCGCTGGGGTGTCTGTGGTAGTGCTGATGTATTTGTGGTAGTGCTATCCGCTGGGGTGTCTGTGGTAGTGCTCTCCGCTGGGGTGTCTGTGGTAGTGCTATCCGCTGGGGTGTCTGTGGTAGTGCTATCCGCTGGGGTGTCTGTGGTAGTGCTATCCGCTGGGGTGTCTGTGGTAGTGCTATCCGCGGGGGTGTCTGTGGTAGTGCTATCCGCTGGGGTGTCTGTGGTAGTGCTATCCGCTGGGGTGTCTGTGGTAGTTCTATCCGCTGAGGTGTCTGTGGTAGTGCTGAGGTGTCTGTGGTAGTGCTGGGGTGTCTGTGGTAGTGCTATCCGCTGGGGTGTCTGTGGTAGTGCTATCCGCTGGGGTGTCTGTTGTAGTGCTATCCGCTGGGGTGTCTGTGGTAGTGCTATCCGCTGGGGTGTCTGTGGTAGTGCTATCGTATTTGTGGTAGTGCTATCCGCTGGGGTGTCTGTGGTAGTTCTATCCGCTGGGGTGTCTGTGGTAGTGCTATCCGCTGGGGTGTCTGTGGTAGTGCTATCCGCTGGGGTGTCTGTGGTAGTGCTATCCGCTGGGGTGTCTGTGGTAGTGCTATCCGCTGGGGTGTCTGTGGTAGTGCTATCCGCTGGGGTGTCTGTGGTAGTGCTATCCGCTGGGGTGTCTGTGGTAGTGCTATCCGCTGGGGTGTCTGTGGTAGTGCTATCCGCTGGGGTGTCTGTGGTAGTGCTATCCGCTGGGGTGTCTGTGGTAGTGCTATCCGCTGGGGTGTCTGTGGTAGTGCTATCCGCTGGGGTGTCTGTGGTAGTGCTATCCGCTGGGGTGTCTGTGGTAGTGCTATCTGCTGGGGTGTCTGTGGTAGTGCTGGTATATATGTGGTAGTGCTATCTGCTGGGGTGTCTGTGGTAGTGCTATCTGCTGGGGTGTCTGTGGTAGTGCTATCTGCTGGGGTGTCTGTGGTAGTGCTATCTGCTGGGGTGTCTGTGCTAGTGCTATCGTCTGGGGTGTCTGTGCTAGTGCTATCGTCTGGGGTGTCTGTGCTAGTGCTATCTGCTGGTGTATTTGTGGTAGTGCAATCTGCTGGGGTGTCTGTGCTAGTGCTGGTATATATGTGGTAGTGCTATCTGCTGGGGTGTCTGTGGTAGTGCTATCTGCTGGGGTGTCTGTGGTAGTGCTATCTGCTGGGGTGTCTGTGGTAGTGCTGGTATATATGTGGTAGTTCTATCTGCTGAGGTGTCTGTGGTAGTGCTGGTATATATGTGGTAGTGCTATCTGCTGGGGTGTCTGTGGTAGTGCTATCGTCTGGGGTGTCTGTGCTAGTGCTATCGTCTGGGGTGTCTGTGCTAGTGCTATCGTCTGGGGTGTCTGTGCTAGTGCTATCGTCTGGGGTGTCTGTGCTAGTGCTATCGTCTGGGGTGTCTGTGCTAGTGCTATCGTCTGGGGTGTCTGTGCTAGTGCTATCTGCTGGAGTGTCTGTGGTAGTGCTATCTGCTGGGATGTCTGTGGTAGTGCTGGTGTATTTGTGGTAGTGCTATCTTCTGGGGTGTCTGTGGTAGTGCTATCGTATTTGTGGTAGTGCTATCCGCTGGGGTGTCTGTGGTAGTTCTATCCGCTGGGGTGTCTGTGGTAGTGCTATCCGCTGGGGTGTCTGTGGTAGTGCTATCCGCTGGGGTGTCTGTGGTAGTGCTATCCGCTGGGGTGTCTGTGGTAGTGCTATCCGCTGGGGTGTCTGTGGTAGTGCTATCCGCTGGGGTGTCTGTGGTAGTGCTATCCGCTGGGGTGTCTGTGGTAGTGCTATCCGCTGGGGTGTCTGTGGTAGTGCTATCCGCTGGGGTGTCTGTGGTAGTGCTATCCGCTGGGGTGTCTGTGGTAGTGCTATCCGCTGGGGTGTCTGTGGTAGTGCTATCCGCTGGGGTGTCTGTGGTAGTGCTATCCGCTGGGGTGTCTGTGGTAGTGCTATCTGCTGGGGTGTCTGTGGTAGTGCTGGTATATATGTGGTAGTGCTATCTGCTGGGGTGTCTGTGGTAGTGCTATCTGCTGGGGTGTCTGTGGTAGTGCTATCTGCTGGGGTGTCTGTGGTAGTGCTATCTGCTGGGGTGTCTGTGCTAGTGCTATCGTCTGGGGTGTCTGTGCTAGTGCTATCGTCTGGGGTGTCTGTGCTAGTGCTATCTGCTGGTGTATTTGTGGTAGTGCAATCTGCTGGGGTGTCTGTGCTAGTGCTGGTATATATGTGGTAGTGCTATCTGCTGGGGTGTCTGTGGTAGTGCTATCTGCTGGGGTGTCTGTGGTAGTGCTATCTGCTGGGGTGTCTGTGGTAGTGCTGGTATATATGTGGTAGTTCTATCTGCTGAGGTGTCTGTGGTAGTGCTGGTATATATGTGGTAGTGCTATCTGCTGGGGTGTCTGTGGTAGTGCTATCGTCTGGGGTGTCTGTGCTAGTGCTATCGTCTGGGGTGTCTGTGCTAGTGCTATCGTCTGGGGTGTCTGTGCTAGTGCTATCGTCTGGGGTGTCTGTGCTAGTGCTATCGTCTGGGGTGTCTGTGCTAGTGCTATCGTCTGGGGTGTCTGTGCTAGTGCTATCTGCTGGAGTGTCTGTGGTAGTGCTATCTGCTGGGATGTCTGTGGTAGTGCTGGTGTATTTGTGGTAGTGCTATCTTCTGGGGTGTCTGTGGTAGTGCTATCTGCTGGGGTGTCTGTGGTAGTGCTGGTGTATTTGTGGTAGTGCTATCGTCTGGGGTGTCTGTGCTAGTGCTATCGTCTGGGGTGTCTGTGCTAGTGCTATCTGCTGGTGTATTTGTGGTAGTGCAATCTGCTGGGGTGTCTGTGGTAGTGCTGATGTATTTGTGGTAGTGCTATCTTCTGGGGTGTCTGTGGTAGTGCTATCTTCTGGGGTGTCTGTGCTAGTGCTATCTGCTGGAGTGTCTGTGCTAGTGCTCTCTTCTGGGGTGTCTGTGGTAGTGTTATCTGAAGGAGTGTCTGTGGTAGTGCTATCTGCTGGGGTGTCTGTGGTAGTGCTGGTATATTTGTGGTAGTGCCATCTGCCGGGGTGTCTGTGGTAGTGCTGGTATATATGTGGTAGTGCTATCTGCTGGGGTGTCTGTGGTAGTGCTACCTTCTGGGGTGTCTGTGGTAGTGCTACCTGCCGGGGTGTCTGTGCTAGTGTTATCTGCCGGAGTGTCTGTGGTAGTGCTACCTGCCGGGGTGTCTGTGCTAGTGTTATCTGCCGGGGTGTCTGTGGTAGTGCTACCTGCCGGGGTGTCTGTGCTAGTGTTATCTGCCGGGCTGTCTGTGGTAGTGCTGTCTGTGGTAGTGCTATCTGCCGGGCTGTCTGTGGTAGTGCTATCTGCCGGGCTGTCTGTGGTAGTGCTATCGGCCGGGCTGTCTGTAGTAGTGCTATCGGCCGGGGTGTCTGTGGTAGTGCTATCGGCCGGGGTGTCTGTGGTAGTGCTATCGGCCGGGGTGTCTGTGGTAGTGCTATCGGCCGGGGTGTCTGTGGTAGTGCTATCGGCCGGGGTGTCTGTGGTAGTGCTATCGGCCGGGGTGTCTGTGGTAGTGCTATCTGCCGGGCTGTCTGTGGTAGTGCTATCGGCCGGGCTGTCTGTGGTAGTGCTATCGGCCGGGCTGTCTGTGGTAGTGCTATCTGCCGGGGTGTCTGTGGTTGTGCTGGTATATTTGTGGTAGTGCTATCTGCCGGGGTGTCTGTGGTAGTGCTGGTATATTTGTGGTAGTGCTATCTGCCGGGGTGTCTGTGGTAGTGCTATCTGCCGGGGTGTCTGTGGTTGTGCTGGTATATTTGTGGTAGTGCTATCTGCCGGGGTGTCTGTGGTAGTGCTATCCGCTGGGGTGTCTGTGGTAGTGCTATCCGCTGGGGTGTCTGTGGTAGTGCTATCCGCTGGGGTGTCTGTGGTAGTGCTATCCGCTGGGGTGTCTGTGGTAGTGCTATCCGCTGGGGTGTCTGTGGTAGTGCTATCCGCTGGGGTGTCTGTGGTAGTGCTGGTATATATGTGGTAGTGCTATCTGCTGGGGTGTCTGTGGTAGTGCTATCTGCTGGGGTGTCTGTGGTAGTGCTATCTGCTGGGGTGTCTGTGGTAGTGCTGGTATATATGTGGTAGTTCTATCTGCTGAGGTGTCTGTGGTAGTGCTGGTATATATGTGGTAGTGCTATCTGCTGGGGTGTCTGTGGTAGTGCTATCTGCTGGGGTGTCTGTGGTAGTGCTATCTGCTGGGGTGTCTGTGCTAGTGCTATCGTCTGGGGTGTCTGTGCTAGTGCTATCGTCTGGGGTGTCTGTGCTAGTGCTATCGTCTGGGGTGTCTGTGCTAGTGCTATCGTCTGGGGTGTCTGTGCTAGTGCTATCGTCTGGGGTGTCTGTGCTAGTGCTATCGTCTGGGGTGTCTGTGCTAGTGCTATCGTCTGGGGTGTCTGTGCTAGTGCTATCGTCTGGGGTGTCTGTGCTAGTGCTATCCGCTGGGGTGTCTGTGGTAGTGCTATCCGCTGGGGTGTCTGTGGTAGTGCTGGTATATATGTGGTAGTGCTATCTGCTGGGGTGTCTGTGGTAGTGCTATCTGCTGGGGTGTCTGTGGTATTGCTATCTGCTGGGGTGTCTGTGCTAGTGCTATCGTCTGGGGTGTCTGTGCTAGTGCTATCGTCTGGGGTGTCTGTGCTACTGCTATCGTCTGGGGTGTCTGTGCTAGTGCTATCGTCTGGGGTGTCTGTGCTAGTGCTATCGTCTGGGGTGTCTGTGCTAGTGCTATCGTCTGGGGTGTCTGTGCTAGTGCTATCGTCTGGGGTGTCTGTGCTAGTGCTATCCGCTGGGGTGTCTGTGGTAGTGCTATCCGCTGGGGTGTCTGTGGTAGTGCTATCCGCTGGGGTGTCTGTGGTAGTGCTGATGTATTTGTGGTAGTGCTATCCGCTGGGGTGTCTGTGGTAGTGCTATCCGCTGGGGTGTCTGTGGTAGTGCTGATGTATTTGTGGTAGTGCTATCCGCTGGGGTGTCTGTGGTAGTGCTCTCCGCTGGGGTGTCTGTGGTAGTGCTATCCGCTGGGGTGTCTGTGGTAGTGCTATCCGCTGGGGTGTCTGTGGTAGTGCTATCCGCTGGGGTGTCTGTGGTAGTGCTGATGTATTTGTGGTAGTGCTATCCGCTGGGGTGTCTGTGGTAGTGCTCTCCGCTGGGGTGTCTGTGGTAGTGCTATCCGCTGGGGTGTCTGTGGTAGTGCTATCCGCTGGGGTGTCTGTGGTAGTGCTATCCGCTGGGGTGTCTGTGGTAGTGCTATCCGCGGGGGTGTCTGTGGTAGTGCTATCCGCTGGGGTGTCTGTGGTAGCGCTATCCGCTGGGGTGTCTGTGGTAGTTCTATCCGCTGATGTGTCTGTGGTAGTGCTGAGGTGTCTGTGGTAGTGCTGGGGTGTCTGTGGTAGTGCTATCCGCTGGGGTGTCTGTGGTAGTGCTATCCGCTGGGGTGTCTGTGGTAGTGCTATCCGCTGGGGTGTCTGTTGTAGTGCTATCCGCTGGGGTGTCTGTGGTAGTGCTATCCGCTGGGGTGTCTGTGGTAGTGCTATCGTATTTGTGGTAGTGCTATCCGCTGGGGTGTCTGTGGTAGTTCTATCCGCTGGGGTGTCTGTGGTAGTGCTATCCGCTGGGGTGTCTGTGGTAGTGCTATCCGCTGGGGTGTCTGTGGTAGTGCTATCCGCTGGGGTGTCTGTGGTAGTGCTATCCGCTGGGGTGTCTGTGGTAGTGCTATCCGCTGGGGTGTCTGTGGTAGTGCTATCCGCTGGGGTGTCTGTGGTAGTGCTATCCGCTGGGGTGTCTGTGGTAGTGCTATCCGCTGGGGTGTCTGTGGTAGTGCTATCCGCTGGGGTGTCTGTGGTAGTGCTATCCGCTGGGGTGTCTGTGGTAGTGCTATCCGCTGGGGTGTCTGTGGTAGTGCTATCCGCTGGGGTGTCTGTGGTAGTGCTATCTGCTGGGGTGTCTGTGGTAGTGCTGGTATATATGTGGTAGTGCTATCTGCTGGGGTGTCTGTGGTAGTGCTATCTGCTGGGGTGTCTGTGGTAGTGCTATCTGCTGGGGTGTCTGTGGTAGTGCTATCTGCTGGGGTGTCTGTGCTAGTGCTATCGTCTGGGGTGTCTGTGCTAGTGCTATCGTCTGGGGTGTCTGTGCTAGTGCTATCTGCTGGTGTATTTGTGGTAGTGCAATCTGCTGGGGTGTCTGTGGTAGTGCTGGTATATATGTGGTAGTGCTATCTGCTGGGGTGTCTGTGGTAGTGCTATCTGCTGGGGTGTCTGTGGTAGTGCTATCTGCTGGGGTGTCTGTGGTAGTGCTGGTATATATGTGGTAGTTCTATCTGCTGAGGTGTCTGTGGTAGTGCTGGTATATATGTGGTAGTGCTATCTGCTGGGGTGTCTGTGGTAGTGCTATCGTCTGGGGTGTCTGTGCTAGTGCTATCGTCTGGGGTGTCTGTGCTAGTGCTATCGTCTGGGGTGTCTGTGCTAGTGCTATCGTCTGGGGTGTCTGTGCTAGTGCTATCGTCTGGGGTGTCTGTGCTAGTGCTATCGTCTGGGGTGTCTGTGCTAGTGCTATCGTCTGGGGTGTCTGTGCTAGTGCTATCTGCTGGAGTGTCTGTGGTAGTGCTATCTGCTGGGATGTCTGTGGTAGTGCTGGTGTATTTGTGGTAGTGCTATCTTCTGGGGTGTCTGTGGTAGTGCTATCTGCTGGGGTGTCTGTGGTAGTGCTGGTGTATTTGTGGTAGTGCTATCGTCTGGGGTGTCTGTGCTAGTGCTATCGTCTGGGGTGTCTGTGCTAGTGCTATCTGCTGGTGTATTTGTGGTAGTGCAATCTGCTGGGGTGTCTGTGGTAGTGCTGATGTATTTGTGGTAGTGCTATCTTCTGGGGTGTCTGTGGTAGTGCTATCTTCTGGGGTGTCTGTGCTAGTGCTATCTGCTGGAGTGTCTGTGCTAGTGCTCTCTTCTGGGGTGTCTGTGCTAGTGCTATCGTCTGGGGTGTCTGTGCTAGTGCTATCGTCTGGGGTGTCTGTGCTAGTGCTATCGTCTGGGGTGTCTGTGCTAGTGCTATCGTCTGGGGTGTCTGTGCTAGTGCTATCGTCTGGGGTGTCTGTGCTAGTGCTATCGTCTGGGGTGTCTGTGCTAGTGCTATCGTCTGGGGTGTCTGTGCTAGTGCTATCCGCTGGGGTGTCTGTGGTAGTGCTATCCGCTGGGGTGTCTGTGGTAGTGCTATCCGCTGGGGTGTCTGTGGTAGTGCTGATGTATTTGTGGTAGTGCTATCCGCTGGGGTGTCTGTGGTAGTGCTATCCGCTGGGGTGTCTGTGGTAGTGCTGATGTATTTGTGGTAGTGCTATCCGCTGGGGTGTCTGTGGTAGTGCTCTCCGCTGGGGTGTCTGTGGTAGTGCTATCCGCTGGGGTGTCTGTGGTAGTGCTATCCGCTGGGGTGTCTGTGGTAGTGCTATCCGCTGGGGTGTCTGTGGTAGTGCTGATGTATTTGTGGTAGTGCTATCCGCTGGGGTGTCTGTGGTAGTGCTCTCCGCTGGGGTGTCTGTGGTAGTGCTATCCGCTGGGGTGTCTGTGGTAGTGCTATCCGCTGGGGTGTCTGTGGTAGTGCTATCCGCTGGGGTGTCTGTGGTAGTGCTATCCGCGGGGGTGTCTGTGGTAGTGCTATCCGCTGGGGTGTCTGTGGTAGTGCTATCCGCTGGGGTGTCTGTGGTAGTTCTATCCGCTGAGGTGTCTGTGGTAGTGCTGAGGTGTCTGTGGTAGTGCTGGGGTGTCTGTGGTAGTGCTATCCGCTGGGGTGTCTGTGGTAGTGCTATCCGCTGGGGTGTCTGTGGTAGTGCTATCCGCTGGGGTGTCTGTTGTAGTGCTATCCGCTGGGGTGTCTGTGGTAGTGCTATCCGCTGGGGTGTCTGTGGTAGTGCTATTGTATTTGTGGTAGTGCTATCCGCTGGGGTGTCTGTGGTAGTTCTATCCGCTGGGGTGTCTGTGGTAGTGCTATCCGCTGGGGTGTCTGTGGTAGTGCTATCCGCTGGGGTGTCTGTGGTAGTGCTATCCGCTGGGGTGTCTGTGGTAGTGCTATCCGCTGGGGTGTCTGTGGTAGTGCTATCCGCTGGGGTGTCTGTGGTAGTGCTATCCGCTGGGGTGTCTGTGGTAGTGCTATCCGCTGGGGTGTCTGTGGTAGTGCTATCCGCTGGGGTGTCTGTGGTAGTGCTATCCGCTGGGGTGTCTGTGGTAGTGCTATCCGCTGGGGTGTCTGTGGTAGTGCTATCCGCTGGGGTGTCTGTGGTAGTGCTATCCGCTGGGGTGTCTGTGGTAGTGCTATCCGCTGGGGTGTCTGTGGTAGTGCTATCTGCTGGGGTGTCTGTGGTAGTGCTGGTATATATGTGGTAGTGCTATCTGCTGGGGTGTCTGTGGTAGTGCTATCTGCTGGGGTGTCTGTGGTAGTGCTATCTGCTGGGGTGTCTGTGGTAGTGCTATCTGCTGGGGTGTCTGTGCTAGTGCTATCGTCTGGGGTGTCTGTGCTAGTGCTATCGTCTGGGGTGTCTGTGCTAGTGCTATCTGCTGGTGTATTTGTGGTAGTGCAATCTGCTGGGGTGTCTGTGGTAGTGCTGGTATATATGTGGTAGTGCTATCTGCTGGGGTGTCTGTGGTAGTGCTATCTGCTGGGGTGTCTGTGGTAGTGCTATCTGCTGGGGTGTCTGTGGTAGTGCTGGTATATATGTGGTAGTTCTATCTGCTGAGGTGTCTGTGGTAGTGCTGGTATATATGTGGTAGTGCTATCTGCTGGGGTGTCTGTGGTAGTGCTATCGTCTGGGGTGTCTGTGCTAGTGCTATCGTCTGGGGTGTCTGTGCTAGTGCTATCGTCTGGGGTGTCTGTGCTAGTGCTATCGTCTGGGGTGTCTGTGCTAGTGCTATCGTCTGGGGTGTCTGTGCTAGTGCTATCGTCTGGGGTGTCTGTGCTAGTGCTATCGTCTGGGGTGTCTGTGCTAGTGCTATCTGCTGGAGTGTCTGTGGTAGTGCTATCTGCTGGGATGTCTGTGGTAGTGCTGGTGTATTTGTGGTAGTGCTATCTTCTGGGGTGTCTGTGGTAGTGCTATCTGCTGGGGTGTCTGTGGTAGTGCTGGTGTATTTGTGGTAGTGCTATCGTCTGGGGTGTCTGTGCTAGTGCTATCGTCTGGGGTGTCTGTGCTAGTGCTATCTGCTGGTGTATTTGTGGTAGTGCAATCTGCTGGGGTGTCTGTGGTAGTGCTGATGTATTTGTGGTAGTGCTATCTTCTGGGGTGTCTGTGGTAGTGCTATCTTCTGGGGTGTCTGTGCTAGTGCTATCTGCTGGAGTGTCTGTGCTAGTGCTCTCTTCTGGGGTGTCTGTGGTAGTGTTATCTGAAGGAGTGTCTGTGGTAGTGCTATCTGCTGGGGTGTCTGTGGTAGTGCTGGTATATTTGTGGTAGTGCCATCTGCCGGGGTGTCTGTGGTAGTGCTGGTATATATGTGGTAGTGCTATCTGCTGGGGTGTCTGTGGTAGTGCTATCTGCTGGGGTGTCTGTGGTAGTGCTATCTGCTGGGGTGTCTGTGCTAGTGCTATCGTCTGGGGTGTCTGTGCTAGTGCTATCGTCTGGGGTGTCTGTGCTAGTGCTATCTGCTGGTGTATTTGTGGTAGTGCAATCTGCTGGGGTGTCTGTGGTAGTGCTGGTATATATGTGGTAGTGCTATCTGCTGGGGTGTCTGTGGTAGTGCTATCTGCTGGGGTGTCTGTGGTAGTGCTATCTGCTGGGGTGTCTGTGGTAGTGCTGGTATATATGTGGTAGTTCTATCTGCTGAGGTGTCTGTGGTAGTGCTGGTATATATGTGGTAGTGCTATCTGCTGGGGTGTCTGTGGTAGTGCTATCGTCTGGGGTGTCTGTGCTAGTGCTATCGTCTGGGGTGTCTGTGCTAGTGCTATCGTCTGGGGTGTCTGTGCTAGTGCTATCGTCTGGGGTGTCTGTGCTAGTGCTATCGTCTGGGGTGTCTGTGCTAGTGCTATCGTCTGGGGTGTCTGTGCTAGTGCTATCGTCTGGGGTGTCTGTGCTAGTGCTATCTGCTGGAGTGTCTGTGGTAGTGCTATCTGCTGGGATGTCTGTGGTAGTGCTGGTGTATTTGTGGTAGTGCTATCTTCTGGGGTGTCTGTGGTAGTGCTATCTGCTGGGGTGTCTGTGGTAGTGCTGGTGTATTTGTGGTAGTGCTATCGTCTGGGGTGTCTGTGCTAGTGCTATCGTCTGGGGTGTCTGTGCTAGTGCTATCTGCTGGTGTATTTGTGGTAGTGCAATCTGCTGGGGTGTCTGTGGTAGTGCTGATGTATTTGTGGTAGTGCTATCTTCTGGGGTGTCTGTGGTAGTGCTATCTTCTGGGGTGTCTGTAATAGTGCTATCTGCTGGAGTGTCTGTGCTAGTGCTCTCTTCTGGGGTGTCTGTGGTAGTGTTATCTGAAGGAGTGTCTGTGGTAGTGCTATCTGCTGGGGTGTCTGTGGTAGTGCTGGTATATTTGTGGTAGTGCCATCTGCCGGGGTGTCTGTGGTAGTGCTGGTATATATGTGGTAGTGCTATCTGCTGGGGTGTCTGTGGTAGTGCTACCTTCTGGGGTGTCTGTGGTAGTGCTACCTGCCGGGGTGTCTGTGCTAGTGTTATCTGCCGGAGTGTCTGTGGTAGTGCTACCTGCCGGGGTGTCTGTGCTAGTGTTATCTGCCGGGGTGTCTGTGGTAGTGCTACCTGCCGGGGTGTCTGTGCTAGTGTTATCTGCCGGGCTGTCTGTGGTAGTGCTGTCTGTGGTAGTGCTATCTGCCGGGCTGTCTGTGGTAGTGCTATCTGCCGGGCTGTCTGTGGTAGTGCTATCGGCCGGGCTGTCTGTAGTAGTGCTATCGGCCGGGGTGTCTGTGGTAGTGCTATCGGCCGGGGTGTCTGTGGTAGTGCTATCGGCCGGGGTGTCTGTGGTAGTGCTATCGGCCGGGGTGTCTGTGGTAGTGCTATCGGCCGGGGTGTCTGTGGTAGTGCTATCTGCCGGGCTGTCTGTGGTAGTGCTATCGGCCGGGCTGTCTGTGGTAGTGCTATCGGCCGGGCTGTCTGTGGTAGTGCTATCTGCCGGGGTGTCTGTGGTTGTGCTGGTATATTTGTGGTAGTGCTATCTGCCGGGGTGTCTGTGGTAGTGCTGGTATATTTGTGGTAGTGCTATCTGCCGGGGTGTCTGTGGTAGTGCTATCTGCCGGGGTGTCTGTGGTTGTGCTGGTATATTTGTGGTAGTGCTATCTGCCGGGGTGTCTGTGGTAGTTCTATCTGCCGGGGTGTCTGTGGTAGTGCTGGTATATTTGTGGTAGTGCTATCTGCCGGGGTGTCTGTGGTAGTGCTATCTGCCGGGGTGTCTGTGGTAGTGCTATCTGCCGGGGTGTCTGTGGTAGTGCTATCTGCCGGGGTGTCTGTGGTAGTGCTGGTATGTCTGTGGTAGTGCTGGTATGTCTGTGGTAGTGCTGGTATATATGTGGTAGTGCTATCTGCTGGGGTGTCTGTGGTAGTGCTACATTCTGGGGTGTCTGTGCTAGTGCTACATTCTGGGGTGTCTGTGCTAGTGCTATCTGCTGGAGTGTCTGTGGTAGTGCTATCTGCCGGGGTGTCTGTGGTAGTGCTATCTGCCGGGGTGTCTGTGGTAGTGCTATCTGCCGGGGTGTCTGTGGTAGTGCTATCTGCCGGGGTGTCTGTGGTAGTGCTATCTGCTGGGGTGTCTGTGGTAGTGCTGGTATGTCTGTGGTAGTGCTATCTGCTGGGGTGTCTGTGGTAGTGCTACCTAACGGGGTGTCTGTGGTAGTGCTACCGGCCGGGGTGTCTGTGGTGGTGCTACCGGCCGGGGTGTCTGTGGTGGTGCTACCGGCCGGTGTGTCTGTGGTGGTGCTACCGGCCGGGGTGTCTGTGGTGGTGCTACCGGCCGGGGTGTCTGTGGTAGTGCTACATTCTGGGGTGTCTGTGGTAGTGCTACATTCTGGGGTGTCTGTGCTAGTGCTATCTGCCGGGGTGTCTGTGGTAGTGCTGGTATATTTGTGGTAGTGCTATCTGCCGGGATGTCTGTGGTAGTGCTATCTGCCGGGGTGTCTGTGGTAGTGCTATCTGCCGGGGTGTCTGTGGTTGTGCTGGTATATTTGTGGTAGTGCTATCTGCCGGGGTGTCTGTGGTAGTGCTATCTGCCGGGGTGTCTGTGGTAGTGCTATCTGCCGGGGTGTCTGTGGTAGTGCTATCTGCCGGGGTGTCTGTGGTAGTGCTATCTGCCGGGGTGTCTGTGGTAGTGCTATCTGCCGGGGTGTCTGTGGTAGTGCTATCTGCCGGGGTGTCTGTGGTAGTGCTATCTGCCGTGGTGTCTGTGGTAGTGCTGGTATGTCTGTGGTAGTGCTATCTGCCGTGGTGTCTGTGGTAGTGCTGGTATATATGTGGTAGTGCTATCTGCCGGGGTGTCTGTGGTAGTGCTACCGGCCGGGGTGTCTGTGGTGGTGCTACCGGCCGGGGTGTCTGTGGTAGTGCTACATTCTGGGGTGTCTATGGTAGTGCTACATTCTGGGGTGTCTGTGCTAGTGCTACATTCTGGGGTGTCTGTGCTAGTGCTATCTGCCGGGGTGTCTGTGGTAGTTCTATCTGCCGGGGTGTCTTTGGTAGTGCTGGTATATTTGTGGTAGTGCTATCTGCCGGGATGTCTGTGGTAGTGCTATCTGCCGGGGTGTCTGTGGTAGTGCTATCTGCCGGGGTGTCTGTGGTTGTGCTGGTATATTTGTGGTAGTTCTATCTGCCGTGGTGTCTGTGGTAGTGCTGGTATATATGTGGTGGTGCTACCGGCCGGGGTGTCTGTGGTGGTGCTACCGGCCGGGGTGTCTGTGGTGGTGCTACCGGCCGGGGTGTCTGTGGTGGTGCTACCGGCCGGGGTGTCTGTGGTGGTGCTACCGGCCGGGGTGTCTGTGGTGGTGCTACCGGCCGGGGTGTCTGTGGTGGTGCTACCGGCCGGGGTGTCTGTGGTGGTGCTACCGGCCGGGGTGTCTGTGGTGGTGCTACCGGCCGGGGTGTCTGTGGTGGTGCTACCGGCCGGGGTGTCTGTGGTAGTGCTACCGGCCGGGGTGTCTGTGGTAGTGCTATCGGCCGGGGTGTCTGTGGTAGTGCTGATGTATTTATATAATAATAATATAATAATATATCCCATTTAGCAGACGCTTTTGTCCAAAGCGACTTACAAGTTGGCTGGGGCCACTACTTTTACATATGGGTGACCCTAGCGGGAAACGAACCCACGACGCTTGGCGTTGCAAGCGCCATGCTCTACCGACTGAGCCACACAGGTAGAGCATGGCTCTTGCAACGCCAAGCGTCGTGGGTTCGTTTCCCGCTAGGGCCACCCATATGTAAAAGTAGTGGCCCCAGCCAACTTGTAAGTCGCTTTGGACAAAAGCGTCTGCTAAATGGGATATATTATTATATTATTTTGTGGTAGTTCTGATGTATTTGTGGTAGTTCTATCTGCTGGGGTGTGTGTGGTAGTTCTATCCGCTGGGGTTTCTGTGGTAGTGGTATCTGCTGGGGTGTCTGTGGTAGTGCTGGTATATTTGTGGTAGTTCTATCCACTGGGGTGTGTGGGGTAGTTCTATCCGCTGCGGTGTCTGTGGTAGTGCTATCCGCCGGGGTGTGTGTGGTAGTGCTATCTGCCGGGCTGTCTGTGGTGGTTATTACTGCCGGGGTGTCTGTGGTGGTAGTGCTATCTGCCGGGCTGTCTGTGGTAGTGCTATCTGCCGGGCTGTCTGTGGTAGTGCTATCTGCCGGGCTGTCTGTGGTAGTGCTATCTGCCGGGCTGTCTGTGGTAGTGCTATCTGCCGGGCTGTCTGTGGTAGTGCTATCTGCCGGGCTGTCTGTGGTAGTGTTATCTGCCGGGGTGTCTGTGGTAGTGCTATCTGCCGGGGTGTCTGTGGTCGTGCTGGTATATTTGTGGTAGTGCTATCTGCCGGGGTGTCTGTGGTAGTGCTATCTTGCCGGGGTGTCTGTGGTAGTGCTATCTTGCCGGGGTGTCTGTGGTAGTGCTATCTGCCGGGGTGTCTGTGGTAGTGCTGGTATATTTGTGGTAGTGCTATCTGCTGGGCTGTCTGTGGTAGTGCTGGTATATTTGTGGTAGTGCTATCTGCCGGGGTGTCTGTGGTAGTGCTATCTTGCCGGGGTGTCTGTGGTAGTGCTATCTTGCCGGGGTGTCTGTGGTAGTGCTATCTGCCGGGGTGTCTGTGGTAGTGCTGGTATATTTGTGTTAGTGCTATCTGCTGGGCTGTCTGTGGTAGTGCTGGTATATTTGTGGTAGTGCTATCTGCCCGGGGTGTCTGTGGTAGTGCTATCTGCCCGGGGTGTCTGTGGTAGTGCTATCTGCCCGGGGTGTCTGTGGTAGTGCTATCTGCCCGGGGTGTCTGTGGTAGTGCTATCTGCCCGGGGTGTCTGTGGTAATGCTATCTGCCGGGGTGTCTGTGGTAGTGCTATCTGCCGGGGTGTCTGTGGTAATGCTATCTGCCGGGTTGTCTGTGGTAGTGCTATCTGCCGGGGTGTCTGTGGTAATGCTATCTGCTGGGGTGTCTGTGGTAATGCTATCTGCTGGGTTGTCTGTGGTAGTGCTATCTGCTGGGTTGTCTGTGGTAGTGCTATCTGCTGGGTTGTCTGTGGTAGTGCTATCTGTTGGGGTATCTGTGGTGGTTATTTCTGCTGGGCTGTCTGTGGTAGTGCCGGTATATTTGTGGTAGTGCTATCTGCCCGGGGTGTCTGTGGTAGTGCTATCTGCTGGGTTGTCTGTGGTAGTGCTATCTGCTGGGTTGTCTGTGGTAGTGCTATCTGTTGGGGTATCTGTGGTGGTTATTTCTGCTGGGGTGTCTGTGGTAGTGCTATCTGCGGTGGTTATTTCTGCTGGGTTGTCTGTGGTAGTGCTATCTGCTGGGTTGTCTGTGGTAGTGCTATCTGCTGGGTTGTCTGTGGTAGTGCTATCTGCTGGGTTGTCTGTGGTAGTGCTATCTGCTGGGTTGTCTGTGGTAGTGCTATCTGTTGGGGTATCTGTGGTGGTTATTTCTGCTGGGCTGTCTGTGGTAGTGCCGGTATATTTGTGGTAGTGCTATCTGCCCGGGGTGTCTGTGGTAGTGCTATCTGCTGGGTTGTCTGTGGTAGTGCTATCTGCTGGGTTGTCTGTGGTAGTGCTATCTGTTGGGGTATCTGTGGTGGTTATTTCTGCTGGGGTGTCTGTGGTAGTGCTATCTGCGGTGGTTATTTCTGCTGGGTTGTCTGTGGTAGTGCTATCTGCTGGGTTGTCTGTGGTAGTGCTATCTGCTGGGTTGTCTGTGGTAGTGCTATCTGCTGGGTTGTCTGTGGTAGTGCTATCTGTTGGGGTATCTGTGGTGGTTATTTCTGCTGGGCTGTCTGTGGTAGTGCCGGTATATTTGTGGTAATGCTATCTGCTGGGTTGTCTGTGGTAGTGCTATCTGCTGGGTTGTCTGTGGTAGTGCTATCTGCTGGGTTGTCTGTGGTAGTGCTATCTGTTGGGGTATCTGCGGCGGTTATTTCTGCTGGGGTGTCTGTGGCGGTTATTTCTGCTGGGGTGTCTGTGGCGGTTATTTCTGCTGGGGTGTCTGTGGCAGTGCTATCTGCTGGGGTGTCTGTGGCAGTGCTATCTGCTGGGGTGTCTGTGGCAGTGCTATCTGCTGGGGTGTCTGTGGCAGTGCTATCTGCTGGGGTGTCTGTGGCAGTGCTATCTGCTGGGGTGTCTGTGGCAGTGCTATCTGCTGGGGTGTCTGTGGCAGTGCTATCTGCTGGGGTGTCTGTGGCAGTGCTATCTGCTGGGTTGTCTGTGGCAGTGCTATCTGCTGGGTTGTCTGTGGCAGTGCTATCTGCTGGGTTGTCTGTGGCAGTGCTATCTGCTGGGTTGTCTGTGGCAGTGCTATCTGCTGGGGTGTCTGTGGCAGTGCTATCTGCTGGGGTGTCTGTGGCAGTGCTATCTGCTGGGGTGTCTGTGGCAGTGCTATCTGCTGGGGTGTCTGTGGCAGTGCTATCTGCTGGGGTGTCTGTGGCAGTGCTATCTGCTGGGGTGTCTGTGGCAGTGCTATCTGCTGGGGTGTCTGTGGCAGTGCTATCTGCTGGGGTGTCTGTGGCAGTGCTATCTGCTGGGGTGTCTGTGGCAATGCCTTCTGCTGGGGTGTCTGTGGCAATGCCTTCTGCTGGGGTGTCTGTGGTAGTTCTATTTGCTGGGTTGTCTGTGGTAGTGCTATCTGCTGGGTTGTCTGTGGTAGTGCTATCTGCTGGGTTGTCTGTGGTAGTGCTATCTGCTGGGTTGTCTGTGGTAGTGCTATCTGTTGGGGTATCTGTGGTGGTTATTTCTACTGGGGTGTCTGTGGTAGTGCTATCTGCGGTGGTTATTTCTGCTGGGTTGTCTGTGGTAGTGCTATCTGCTGGGTTGTCTGTGGTAGTGCTATCTGCTGGGTTGTCTGTGGTAGTGCTATCTGCTGGGTTGTCTGTGGTAGTGCTATCTGTTGGGGTATCTGTGGTGGTTATTTCTGCTGGGCTGTCTGTGGTAGTGCCGGTATATTTGTGGTAGTGCTATCTGCCCGGGGTGTCTGTGGTAGTGCTATCTGCTGGGTTGTCTGTGGTAGTGCTATCTGCTGGGTTGTCTGTGGTAGTGCTATCTGCTGGGGTGTCTGTGGTAGTGCTATCTGCTGGGGTGTCTGTGGTAGTGCTATCTGCTGGGGTGTCTGTGGTAGTGCTATCTGCTGGGGTGTCTGTGGCAGTGCTATCTGCTGGGGTGTCTGTGGCAGTGCTATCTGCTGGGGTGTCTGTGGCAGTGCTATCTGCTGGGGTGTCTGTGGCAGTGCTATCTGCTGGGGTGTCTGTGGCAGTGCTATCTGCTGGGGTGTCTGTGGTAGTGCTATCTGCTGGGGTGTCTGTGGCAATGCCTTCTGCTGGGGTGTCTGTGGTAGTTCTATTTGCTGGGGTGTCTGGTAATGCCTTCTGCTGGGGTGTCTGTGGTAGTGCTATCTACTGGGGTGTCTGTGGCAATGCCTTCTGCTGGGGTGTCTGTGGCAATGCCTTCTGCTGGGGTGTCTGTGGTAATGCCTTCTGCTGGGGTGTCTGTGGTAGTTCTATTTGCTGGGGTGTCTGTGGTAATGCCTTCTGCTGGGGTGTCTGTGGTAGTGCTATCTACTGGGGTGTCTGTGGCAATGCCTTCTGCTGGGGTGTCTGTGGCAATGCCTTCTGCTGGGGTGTCTGTGGTAATGCCTTCTGCTGGGGTGTACGTGGTAACTGGAGACATGTCTCGTTATCTCCCAGTGGTGAGTGTGTAGAGGGGAACCCTAGAGGTGTGTGTTTGACAAGACCACCAAGGTGAGAGAAAGGAGAGGAGACAGGTATACAGGAGGCTGGTGAACTGGATCTGAAAATAACATTGTGAGAAATGTAGTAAGGATGACAAAAATGGCAGACAGCAAACAAGCTCACATTACAGCCAGTCTGTCTGCATGTCCTCCTCTTGAGAAATGATTGCTGCATTTATGTTTGCAGTTGCATTAAATCTCTCTGGTGTTCTGTCACTATGTCAGTGAGGTGGTCAGGAGAAAGAAAACATGAGGAAAGGAGAGAGACAAATGTAGTGTTGAGGTGCATCATTAATCTGAAACGAGGTGAGGAGGAGGGAGCGATGGAGATGGATAGAAATGGTCTTTGTAAACAGAAGGAAAGAAGAGTGTAATTAATGGACAGAAGGAGAGGGTGAGAGGCAGAGAGATAGCCTGGAGTATTTGAAGAGTAAGACTGATAAATTATTAGTGGAGGACCGAGAGGGACTCTGTGAGAGAAAGGTCATTTACAGCGAGACAGAAAAGGGCTTGATGTGTATTGTTCACTCAGACAGTTCCGCAGTATAGCAGACTTTAGAGTGTTTCTGACACCCTGGGTTGACTCCTCCTGCTCCGTATCGTTCCGTTTCTCTAAACATCAAATTTGAAATTGCTCCAAATGTAAAATGCAGAAGGTTAAGGGTTAAGGTTTTGGATCGGGTTAAAACATTATGTTTCAGCACTCATTTCAAATGGTTACGGTAAGGGTTAAAGGTTTGGGACCGGGTTAAAACAAACATTTTTTGAAACAATGGTCCACCACTGGGATTAAACACACAACCATGTGATCCAGAGTCATAGGATCACACCGTCCGCCACCGACATCCACAACTGCCATAGCAAAAACCCAAGCCTACCTGATGGTAAGTGCTCACTGTTTCCCCTAAAGGCCCGTTTTGAAGTCATTTCCTGACATCCTCAGGACATTTAAAATATATATTTTTTAATTGAACTTCTATTTAACTAGGCATGTCGGTTAAGAACAAATTCTGATTTACAACGACGACCTACGTGGATAGACGTCCAATTTCGAAGTCACTCTTCAGTGATCTGCGTGGTACGCTACAGCCTCATGTTTCATTAATACAGGGCAGCACGCAGGGAGAGAGGAGGCCGGGTCACCTCAGCTTAATTTGAGGAAATGTGTTAAACAAATTCTACGCAGGGTAATAATGACACACCTAAAAAAATACTGCCCCTGAACACCACCACTACTGATCCTGAACCAGTCTGTATCAGACCTACAACACCTAACACGTTCCCTGGACACCACTGCTACTGATCCTGTAACAGTTTGTATCAGACCTACAACACCTAACACGCTCCCTGGACACCACTGCTACTGATCATGGACCAGTCTGTATCAGACCTACACAGTGGCGACCCATCATATAAATATACTGTATATATTTTGGGGGGTTTGCCTGTTTTGTATGTTATTTTGACATTAATATGTGTCACATATCAGTTTGCAAACAATGTAAAAATATATATATATATATATATATCATTGAGTTAATTAAGCCACATACTCAAGGAAACTAAAAAGAGACCATGTGAGTAAGGCAGCTCTAAAATGCAGGTGATTCAGCCTTGCTCAGTGCTTTCTGTGTTGGTGGGGGGAGACAGCTAAAAATAGGAGCATTGTGCCATGATTGGCTCAGTGTTCTGTCACTCATGGGGACACTATGTCATCGCAAATTTTATGTTCTTAGTATGTGTAGACATCCAAAATGTCAGCCCTTTAAGTCCTGCCATAGAGTTATATTGCAAGTGCCCTTCCAAGAAGGCTCAAGGTCATTGGCCACAGATAAAATGCCTCCAAATCATGCAATACACTACCGTGTAGCTGGAAACGTCAGATTTTTTATGGAATATCTTTATAGGCGCACAGAGGCCCATTATCAGCAACCATCACTCCTGTGTTCCAATGGCACGTTGTGTTAGCTAATCCAAGTTGATCATTTTAAAAGGCTAATTGATCATTAGAAAACTCTTTTACAATTATGTTAGCATAGCTGAAAACTGTTGTCCTGATTAAAGAAGCAATAAAACTGGCCTTCTTTAGACTAGTTGAGTATCTGGAGCGTCAGCATTTGTGGGTTTGATTACAGGCTCAAAATGGCCAGAATCAAATACCTTTCTTCTGTACTCATCAGTCTATTCCTGTTCTGAGAAATGAAGGTTATTCCATGAGAAAAATTGCCAAGAAACTGAAGATCTCATACAACTCCCTTCACAGAACAGCGCAAACGGTCTCTAACCAGAATAGAAAGAGGAGTGGGAGGCCCCGGTGCACAACTGAGCAAGAAGACAAGTACATCAGAGTGTATAGTTTGAGAAACAGTACGTAAGAAGTGCCCATCAAGCCAATCCAACTTGTGGGATGTGCTTCAGGAAGCCTGGGGTGAAATCTCTTCAGATAACCTCAACAAATTGACAACTAGAATGCCAAAGGTCTGCAATGCTGTAATTGCTGCAAATGGAGGATTCTTTTACGAAAGCAAAGTTTGAAGGACACAATTATTATTTCAATTAAAAATCATTATTTATAACCTTGTCAACATCTTGACTATATTTCCTATTCATTTTGCAACCCATTTCATGTATGTTTTCATGGAAAACAAGGACATTTCTAAGTGACCGAAAAAACTTGGACTGATCACATCAACGTCTTACTTTCAAAGTCTTAGCTAGCAATCAGTATCATGAATCAAGTCGGCAATCTACTGGAAAGCCTTTTTAATCCTTGTCATATGAAGAGAAATTAAAGATAAAACGTATCGGTGCTCATTGGCCATTGGACATAAAGATTACACAACAAGTTGGAAATTGCAAATTGCAAATTGCAACAATGAGTCGTTTGGAAGGAATCAGTGGCTAACTGCATGCAGTGCAAAGCAACCAGTAGCCTGCTATTCAATGGAGTGGCTGTGTGGTTTTTTCAGAACTCCCACCATAAATCCAGAGAATGCCAGACCGCCTCGCCACCTTCATGTATAAGTGAGCACATCACAAGCCAAGGTGAGTCCAAAAATGTATTGTATGCTGCTGCATAAATGATGTAATATGCCAGGGAGATATGTATACTGTAGCAAAGAAAGTAATACTAAGTGTATGTTGTGTAGTAAGCTGTTAGTAGCCCATGTGCCTCACCCTAACAATTTTGTGTATTTTCACCTCTTAATTTCACCTACTGTTACTGTTCTGACTCAGTGGTGGTGCACATGTAGCTTATAACCTGTTTTTTGAGAAATGTCATCATCTACTATTGTAAGAGGTTTCATTGTCTGCTTATATGCCCCCTTTATTTATCCTACGGTTCTGACTTGGTGTACAGGGAAAATACTGTAAGAGCAGCCCGTGTTCTGCATTCTGTCGCTGAACATTTCAAAAGTGCTGAACACATAGTTATATTGACTATGTCCGCCGTCGCTCGCTCATTAATGACTTAATCTAAATGACGGAATGCCTCTTATCCGCTCATCGTTCCCTTATGCCACAGTTTGTACATCTCAATAGTCAGTAGAAACCACATTTGTTTAAGTAAGTCAGCTACATCTGCTAAGTTTTTTAAAAAGGCAGTAAATGAGGCTGAATGAACTGTTTTGCTGCCAGACAAGGCTCTGCTGATAGCCAGGTGTAGCGGTGGATTCAATTCATTTCAAATTGCTGAAAAGAAAGCTTTGCCTTTGGGACATATAGGCACTAACATTTTGTGGCAACTGCTTGTCGCCGTTATAGTGCAATTCATGTAATGTTTAGTGCTGTGTTGTGTCTTTGCTGGCATCCATCAAACATTTTTTTGTGGAGTTTGCCCCACCAAGATTTAAATGCTAAAATCACCACGGGACCTACAACACCCAACACTGTCCCTGGACACCACCACTACTGATCCTGGGCCAGTCTGTATTAGACCTACAACACCCAACACTGTCCCTGGACACCACCACTACTGATCCTGGGCCAGTCTGTATTAGACCTACAACACCCAACACTGTCCCTGGACACCACCACTACTGATCCTGGGCCAGTCTGTATTAGACCTACAACACCCAACACTGTCCCTGGACACCACCACTACTGATCCTGGGCCAGTCTGTATTAGACCTACAACACCCAACACTGTCCCTGGACACCACCACTACTGATCCTGGGCCAGTCTGTATTAGACCTACAACACCCAACACTCTCCCTGGACACCACCACTACTGATCCTGGGCCAGTCTGTATTAGACCTACAACACCCAACACTGTCCCTGGACACCACCACTACTGATCCTGGGCCAGTCTGTATTAGACCTACAACACCCAACACTGTCCCTGGACACCACCACTACTGATCCTGGGCCAGTCTGTATTAGACCTACAACACCCAACACTGTCCCTGGACACCACCACTACTGATCCTGGGCCAGTCTGTATTAGACCTACAACACCCAACACTGTCCCTGGACACCACCACTACTGATCCTGGGTCAGTCTGTATTAGACATACAACACCCAACACTGTCCCTGGACACCACCACTACTGATCCTGGGCCAGTCTGTATTAGACCTACAACACCCAACACTGTCCCTGGACACCACCACTACTGATCCTGGGCCAGTCTGTATTAGACCTACAACACCCAACACACCACCACTACTGATCCTGGGCCAGTCTGTATTAGACCTACAACACCCAACACACCACCACTACTGATCCTGGGCCAGTCTGTATTAGACCTACAACACCCAACACACCACCACTACTGATCCTGGGCCAGTCTGTATTAGACCTACAACACCCAACACACCACCACTACTGATCCTGGGCCAGTCTGTATTAGACCTACAACACCCAACACTGTCCCTGGACACCACCACTACTGATCCTGGACCAGGGACAAACCTGAAGGAACTAGGGCTAGGGTTATGGCTATGGTTAGGGTCGAGCCGGGATGTGGACGAAAAAAAACCCTCACTGATCTGATCTGTAGCCTTACACTGAAAACTATTGCCATAGATTTACACTTCGCTCTTTTCTGTTGTAATTTGATTGTCAGTGGATCAATACAGTAGGTAGGTTGATGTGGAACTTAACAAAGGTTGTGACAGACCCAAAAGACAGCCACCAAACTGAAACTACAGCACACCAAGCCCAGTTACATCCAGTCAGGATGTCTGATATAACCTGTGTCCATCCAAGGTATGACTTCTCCCCTGGCTACTGGCCTTGGCGTGACTCCTGCTGTTCACAGCTGCAGTGGGAGTCAAAGTCAAAAGGGACAGTCTGCCGTGAGACATTCGTGTTTCTGTCACACAATACTACCACCACCACATACTCTACCATAGCATTGTTAGACTGCCAGATATATCTACTGTCTACAGAGTATAGGGGGTCTGTGTGGCTGGTACAGAAATAGACAAAATAACGTATGTACTATAATCTGATCTGTTTGTGATACAGTTTCAGTGTTGCTGTGTAGCTGAGCTGTGCTGTGCCTCCTCCTGTGTGACACTGAAACTGGTCCCTGCGGCGTGTGCTTGCAAGTCCGGTGTCGCGGCCATTTCATTCCGTTTGTCCCCTGCGGCTTGTCTCTCCTCCATAAAGTTAATATATCCTGGTAATATTTGTCTTTGATCAAAAAGAGATGTGCGACAGGACCAGAGGAGAGGGGAGGCAGAGCCACGATCAAAAGATACAACTATCCATTTCTTCCACTGACTGAGATGAGATTGATTACTTTGACAGATTCACTTATTGGAGAATTAAATTATGGATGTGTGTGTGCATGTATTTGTGTATGTGTGTGTGTGTGCGTGTGAGCATGTATTTGTGTATGATGTGTGTGTGAGAGAGAGTTACAGGATTGTGAGAAGTACACATACTGCATTGCATGAGAGCACTGCATTGCATGTGTTACTGTGTGGGTGAAATACGGGGATAGCCTAATGGTATGTTATACAGGAAGAACTCTTTATGCTCCTGTCAGCAGGTGTCAGCCATACAAGCCTGTGCGTGTATGTGAGTATGTGTGTGTGTGTGTGTGTGTGTATGCCAGTATTTGTATGTGTACGTATGTGTGTGTGTGCGTGTGTGAGTATATGCCAGTATTTGTGTGTGTGTGTGTGTGTGTGTGTATGCCAGAATTTGTGTGTGTACGTGTGTGTGTGTGTGTGTGTCTGTGTGTCTGTGTGTGTTTGTGTTTTTATGCCCGGGTGTGCCTATGTGTGTAACCTCCGATTACCTGCTATATTTAGAATATAAACTAATTTAACCAGCATTTAATTGTTGCGTGTGCTTTGAATCTCTGACAAGTTGTTGTTTGCATTGTCTATTGATTGTGCTTCCTCCTATTCAGAGAATGGAAACAGAGAAAATTACATCAAGGGCTATTAGCAGCACCATGCAGGACTGTAGTTGGTCATTTCCCATTTTAAATTACCCATGAGCACCAACATGTGAAGTTGATAGGAGCATGTCAAATCTGGTATCAAATGAAAGATAAGAGTCTGTATCTGTATTTTTGAGAAATTAAAGGCATATATGCATTAAACGCCCTAAGGTCGAATAATCTAATTAGCATAATACAAAAATCCCCATGTATTTTCCCCATTCTCAATCCTCTGCATCCACCTATATCACACTCCCGCATCTGCGGTGAAAGGGGACAGAGCTAGAGCAGTGTTGGTCAGACCATGAGGCATCCCGAAAATCGGTCTTCTCACAAAGCATCTGAATGGAGGCCTACAAACAATTATGACGCCTCTGTGCAAAGGTGAGACTCTCACGAACATGTTGGTTGGTTTGCTCTTGGACCCCCACAGGCCTCACAAAGCTTGTTTGAAGTTCCCCCAGGACCAGTTTAAAAAATGAATGGAAGTACATATGGAGACTGTTCAATGATAAAAAAATATGGGATTAAATACATGTCAAAAAACAAAACAAACGTTTCCTGATCTTTCTTATACACCGCATGACCAAAAGTATGTGGACATCTGCCCATTGAACAACATCTCATTCCAAAATCATTGGCATTAATATGGAGCTGCTATAAAAGGCTTTCCACTAGATTTTGGAACATTACTGCGGGGACGTGCTTCCATTCAGTCTCAAGAGCATTAGTGAGGTCGGGCACTGATGTTAGGTGATTAGGGCAGGCTCGCAGTCGGCGCTCCAATTCATCCCAAAGAGGTTCGGTGGGGTTGAGGTCAGGGCTCTGTGCAGGCCAGTTAAGTTCTTCCACACTGATCTCAACAAACCATTTCTGTATAGATCTCGCTTTATGCACGGAGACATTGTCATGCTGAAACAGGAAAGTGCCTTCCCCAAACTGTTGCCACAAAGTTGGAAGCACAGAATAGTCTAGAATGTTTTTGTATGCTGTAGCGTTAAGATTTCCCTTCACTGGAGCTAAGGGGCCTAGCCCGAACCATTGGAAAACATCCCCAGACAATTATTCATTCTCCACCAAACTTTACAGTTGGCACTATGCATTGGGGAAGATAGCATTCTCCTGGCGTCCGCCAAACCCAGATTCGTCCGTCGGACTGCCAGTTGGGGAAGCGTGATTCATCTCATCCGAAGTTCGCGTTTCCACTGCTCCAGAGTCCAATGGTGGCGAGCTTTACACCACTCCAGCTGACGCTTGGCGTTGCGCATGGTTATCTTAGGCTTGTGTGCGTCTGATCGGCCATGGAAACCCATTTCATGAAGCTCCCGATGAACAGTTATTGTGCTGAAGTTGCTTCCAGAGGCAATTTGGAACTCGGTAGTGAGTGTTGCAACCGAGGGACAGGTGGTCGGTTGCAACAGTGGTCCTGTTCTGTGAGCTTGTGTGGCCTACTACTTCAAAACTGAGCTGTTGTTGCTTCTAAACGTTTCCACTTCACAATAACAGCACTTACAGTTGACAGGGGCAGCTTGAGCAGGGCAGAAATTTGAAGAACTGACTTGTTGGAAAGATGGCATCCTATGATGGTGCCACTTTGAAAGTCACTGAGCTCTTCAGTAAGGTGTCAAGTTCTGACCTTAGTTTGAGTAGTGTGGGTTGTCTATGTTAGTTTTACAATGATTTCCTATTTCTGTGTTTGGCCTGGTATGGTTCTCAATCGATTTTTATACAGCTGTCAGCAACGGGTGTGGCTGAAATAGCCGAATTAGACGGGTTAAAAGGTTTTAGAAATACATCAAAACACAACAATATTGAAGTAAAGACCCCTGCCAACTAATACCAACACATTTCATTTTTGGATACACGTTTTCTAATTTCTCCCCCTCATCACAAGTAACGGTAGACCTATCATTTAGTAATAGTGTTTTTACTGATATCAATTTTGTTAATAAATTAGTAAGTGATTAAAACTAGAAATTGCATTACCAAATCAGTAACGGAATTGAAAAAAAAATCTGTTATGGAATTTCTGCAGTTGAATTGGCTACAATGGGAAATCATAGTAGTCACAAACCACAATTGGGTTCACAAGTTTGGACAGCACAGTACAGCATAGTAGGGTACAGTAGAGTAGAGAAAAGTAAAGTATAGTTCAGTACAGTACCAAACTATCACAATTCCATTACTGCGGAATTGCCCAGTTGTATTGAGTTGAATGGCTCTGTGTTGCACACTCAATTCCATTTCACCCTGAGAGAGAGAGAGGGAGGGAGGGAGAGCGATATGGAGATGGAGAGTGGAAGATATATATATATATATATATATATATATATATATAGAGAGAGAGAGAGATGGGGCACTGTTTTTTTGTCTCTAATCACTCACTGTAATGAACGAGAGATAAGGAGAGAGGAAATGTACTACACTGTGTAAGCACAAGCTAATAACAATGACACAACACTCCTAAAGTCCCAGAGAGATGGACACTGAGTGTGTTGCGTGTCCGTGTACATGTGCTTGCAGTTCTGTGTCTCCGTATGTGTGAGTGTGTATTGGAGAAAGTCGTGTCAGTTAATAACCTTCTCCTCCCTTTTAGCGTTCTCCTCTCACTCCTCTCATTCCTTCTTGTCCTCTGGCGTTTGATCTGCTCTCCCTCCTCCTCTGTTCCATTTTCACGGCCCCCTTTCTTTGGTGATGAAACGCTTCTTCTCGTGAATGCGGAGCCCTGTGATCAAGTCTGTGTCCTCCAGTCATCCACAAATGTGCGCGCCCGTGCACACACACACCCACCCGACAAACCCACCCACACACACACACACACACTCTCTCTCTCTGATGGAACAATGTGGAGGCTGAGAGAACAGGAGAAAGGGGGAATGTACAAAAAGGTGAAAAGAGAGTGTAGAAGACAAACATGCCGCACTACACCCGATGATGTGCCATCCGTCAATTTGTCCAGGCTCTCCAGCATCTAGGACAGAACAGACACAAGCACACAAACAAGCTATTCGTCTGTCCAGCCATCCGCTGCTTTCAAATCAGTGCCAAAAGGTTGTCAGACAGTGATGGTAATGACTGCATGAGGCCTTTTGAATAGCGATTTCAGACATTTCTTTCAGGGGCCACAAACAATCTGTCTGTGTGGGGGCTGACCAGCACTGACACCACCGTGCAATCTATCAGACACAACCAGAGTCATAAAGCCCGATAATTGCCACTCGCTGTCTGTTGTAGTACCTTTAGAGTCAGGAGATGAGCCATTATTAATGAATCATTTCATATTCAGTGCCCTCTCCTCTCCTTCCCTCGCCTCTCACACCCTCCTCTCCTCTTGCTCCCCCTTCCCCTCCCCCTCGTCTCATCACCTAATGTGTCGGGGTGAATATAGATGAAGGCTTAACGGAGAACTCCTTTCAATAACTCCGATCATAAGTCCCATCAAGAGAAGGACCATATTACAGTTTTTCTCAATTGCTAAAACACAATTTCTGAAACCTTGCTCCATTTCCTGAAAACATTAAACACAAAACCTCATCTTCAAGCACTATTTACATAACCTCTGACTCCTCTCGCAAAATGAAACATTCGCCTCAAAACAGTTTTACCTGTGTTCAAAATCAAACACTGCTCTCAAATCATAAACAAAGTTATCAAAATTATATACACTCTCAAGCAGTCAGTTAACAATACACCGAAAAATAGAAAACACATTGTTCAAAACATACAATTCTCAGGGAGAAGTACATTTTTAATCCAAAAAAATATTCCTATTTTTCCATCATTGTCTTTTGATGAACGAAAACATGTTCTATCATAGTAGCTCAAAATTGATCAGAAATTACTACTCTGCTTTGCTCTTTGCAATGTTGTTTTTTGTTCTTCCTCCTCCTTGTACCCCTATTTTTACAGTACTGTACCCTGCATCTCACAAACGTGTCCTTTGTCTCTGTGATACTGTAATTATTGTTCTTTGTTGATAAGAACCTGCAACCAGTCAAAATCTATTGAGCAGTCAGTACTGTTACAGTTTCTCAGTCGCTTTGCTGCATTTCTTAGATCAAAAGTGCAATTCTTGATACTACTTGTACAAATTCCAAATCATCTAGTCACTTGTGCACATCATTAAAGCAATTTCTTATTCCTTTGAACAAATTGCAATTGATAATGTACAAGTGTCAGCTTTTTTCCACATTATCAATTGCTCATGTCATGTTGATCAAAATATAGTAGATGGTTCTCTGTTGAATAGTCTTACCCCTCAAAACATCTAGGCATTAGTTCCTTGCATAAGCCATTACATGCAAAATTGTTGAACTATTTGTCATAAACTGTCAAGCATAGTTTTACACATTTCTATTAGACCTTTTGTACAAAAACGTGAATTGATGAATCGTGCAGGTGAAATTGACCCTCACTCATGAAGGAATGTAAAGTGTTAGTTCAACCAACAATCAACCAGTTGTCTAAATTGCTCAAATGAGCATCTCATGAAGAATCAATTGGCAAGCATATATAGACAGACCACAACACAGAGTTGCAATTTTCCAATAATGGATGGACCAGGAAACGAACAGGGTCAACAGCCAAGAGGAGGAAGAAGAGGAGCAAGGATGCGTGGTGGAAGGCAAAACAGAGGAAGAGGCAGAAGAGGACATAGGCGCATATCTGATGACATAAGGGCCACTATTGTAGACCATGTTGTCAATCATGGCCTTACAATGGCTGAGGTGGGTCGAAGGGTGCAGCCAAATATTGGGAGATCAACCGTGTCCTCAATAGTTCAAACGTTTCGAAGAGAGAACAGGTATGTCCACCAATGTACAGTGCACTGTTACTGTATATAAGCAGTATACTGTATACTTCCTACAATGCTTCATATTAGAATAGTCCACTTGTATTTCACAGCATACAGAAATATACTCTACACAGATACATACTGCACCTTACATGCACCCACCTGTATGATTTACAGTAAAATGTGTGTTCGCATAGTTTGTCTATGTGAAAGTGTGCCATGCATCACTGCATTTTTCCCCACATAGGACTGCAAGATTACCTCAAACCGGTGGCAGAGGACACCTTTTCACACCTCAACAGGAGGAGGCTATTTGCACCATGGACCGAGCAAACAATGCCATGAGACTCAGGGACCATTATAGAAGACAACGATGTCTTTGAGAACATCCATACTATTACGGCTTTCTAGGTGTGAAGGAGAGTCGGACCAAAATGCGGCGTGTAGATTACGTTTGTTTATTAAACATGGATCGCAAAACACGAATCAATTACAAACACTACAAAACGAAAACCGAAACAGCCTATACTGGTGTAAATAAACACAGAACAAGGACATCAGGACACTAAGGACAATCACCCACGAAACACTCAAAGAATATGGCTACCTAAATATGGTTCCCAATCAGAGACAACGATAAACACCTGCCTCTGATTGAGAACCACTTCAGACAGCCATAGACTTAACTAGAACACCCCACTAAGCTACAATCCCAATACAAACACACCACATACAAAAACCCATGCCACATCCTGACCAAATAAATGAAGACAAACACAAAATACTTCGACCATGGCGTGACACATACGGTTAGCATCTCAACCATCGACAGGGTGCTGCATAGAAACCAGATGAGTATGAAACAGCTGTACCGTGTACCATTCCAAAGGAATGAGGACAGAGTTAAGGAGCTACGGTACCAGTATGTACAGGTAAAACATATATCTATGTAACTACTTTACAGCAACATTTTATAGTGATACGTAGTACAGTAAGCATAAACTGCACACATTTCCATTGCTGTGGAAGGAACATGCAATATATGTACATTTTATGTTACTCTTCCTTCCCAAAACAAATTCAACTGTGTGTTCTGGGATATAGCGTATAATGGAGTTGGAATCAAGTGAACCCTCTCACAACTTTGTATACGTGGATGAGGCTGGCTTCAACCTGACCAAATGCAGAAGGCGGGGTCGGAATATCATCGGTCACAGAGCTACTGTGGATTTGCCAGGCCAACGGGGAGGAAATATCACCACTATTTCGGAACATGGTGTCCTAACCCATATCCCACTTATAGGGCCATACAACACCCAGCATCTACTCAACTTTTTAGAGACTCTCTACAGGGCTCTCATCCCTGATGATGAGAGGGGTTTGGTTAGAGAGGTTTTGCCAAAGTATGTGGTCATTTGTGATAATGTGAGTTTCCATCGATCAAAAATCATAAGGCAATGGTTTGTGACCCACCCGATGGATGCTCATAGAATTCCTCCCACCTTATTCACCATTCCTTAACCCAATTGAGGAGTTATTTTCAGCATGGAGGTGGAAGGTGTACAATCGTCAGCCACACACAGAGATGACCCTGCTGGCTGCAATGGATGCAGCATGTGAGGACATCATTGTAGACGCCTGT
Organism: Oncorhynchus masou masou; assembly: GCF_036934945.1. Classification (NCBI taxonomy): domain Eukaryota; kingdom Metazoa; phylum Chordata; class Actinopteri; order Salmoniformes; family Salmonidae; genus Oncorhynchus; species Oncorhynchus masou. The sequence goes on along the minus strand of NC_088225.1, from coordinate 5,379,238 downwards.
AGAGGATGGATAAGGCATTCCAAAAGATTCTTTCCACGTTGCATTGGAAGGGAAAATATCCGGTGTGATGTGGATGAGAATATGTGGGCCGACAGACAGGAACGTCTGGATGTGTAGAGGCAGCACAACAGTGCTGCGGGCAAAGTTGTGCCTTAGGGTGGTTTCCTGTGTTTCTTTCTAAAAAAAATGTTTTTCCTTTGTGCCCCTTGGGTTGTCCAGTCTCTTTCAATCAATAACCCACATACAGTAATGTGTAAATAGTACTGTTGAAATTGATATATGCCATAGAAATTTTCAATACAGTAACTGTCATCCAAACTGTAGCCTAATGTTAAAATCAGGTAATACTGTCAAAGTACACAGTTACATTGACAACATGCCTAAACATTTTGACGACCTTGTTCGTGAACAATGACTCAATGACTTATCATTCTGATGACACTGACATGATCATTGGCATTAATATTTACTTTTGAGAGATGTACTAAGGATTTTTAGTGACTGACGAGCTTTAGAAACATATCTATTGTATATTGCAGTTTGTACAAATTGTTCTGAGAAATGCACTTATTATTTTGCACATGTTATGGTGATGTGAAAAATGCACCAAAGTGACTGAGAAAAACTAATAAATGGAAAGCACAATGTTCAGGGCCATACAATGTGTCCATTGTACAGTATACAGCCTACAATGCACTGTACTACAGTATCCATTCTCAGACTTTCTCCTTCCCACCTTCGACAACCTGTTTTCTCTCTGAACTGGCTTATATTGGTTGTGTCGAATCATTTGAAACAGGTTAAATCAATTTTGAGTGGTGGTGTTCAATCAATGACAAGTCTTCTCTATTTGTATTTGATTGTTGCCACTTGTGTTTACCAGTATGGATGACATGTACATTAGAGTGCCGAATGTGTTTTGAGAATGAGAATGTGTTTAGAGTTTTGCTGACAAGTCTAAGCGAGATCTGCAAATGGTGTTTTACCATGTGAAATGGTTTAAGGTATTGACAACAGACTGTGTTTTACCATGTGAAATGGTTTAAGGTATTGACAACAGACTGTGTTTACCATGTGAAATGGTTTAAGGTATTGACAACAGACTGTGTTTTACCATGTGAAATGGTTTAAGGTATTGACAACAGACTGGGTTTTACCATGTGAAATGGTTTAAGGTATTGACAACAGACTGTGTTTTACCATGTGAAATGGTTTAAGGTATTGACAACAGACTGGGTTTTACCATGTGAAATGGTTTAAGGTATTGACAACAGACTGGGTTTTACCATGTGAAATGGTTTAAGGTATTGACAACAGACTGTGTTTTACCATGTGAAATGGTTTAAGGTATTGACAACAGACTGCATAATTAGCTAAATGAGTCCAGGCAACTGAGAACTTTGTTCAGCCAAATGGGTTTTAGTGTTTTAGCAATTGAGAACCTGTAACTATGAACAAGAGAGTGAGTCAGTCGTTCCCAGTCAGCAGTGATGAATCACAGGACGAGAGGGGGAAGGGAAGAGAGAGAGAGAGAGAGAGAGAGAGAGGAAGGGAGAAAGAAGGAGACTGATGTGAAGGAGAGAAACAGACATTGAGAGAGATGATGAATTACTACCGTAGTGGTGGCTCTTCTGGGTCAGGACAGAAACTTACACTGAGTGTATTAAAGGAAAACTCCACCCAAAAACTATATTTTGGTATTCGTTTCATTAGTCCATAGTCCCAAAATGTTTTGCTTGTCAGCAGTCAAGTTTTCAAAATATACAACTTTCAAAATACAGAAATCAACCCAACATCATGTATTTTGGGGACGATTTCTGTATTTATATATTTTTTTTGTATTTTAATCCACTTTTCTCCTCAATTTCGTGATATCCAATTGTGATCCCATTAGAATCTTGTCTCATCGCTGCAACTCCTCAACAGGCTCGGGAGAGGCGAAGGTCAAGTCATGCGTTCTCCAAAACATGACTCACCAAACTAGGCTTCATAACACCCGCTGGCTTAACCCAAAAGCACCAATGTGTCGGGTGGAGACAATGTTCAACTGACGACCAAAGTCAGCCTGCAGTCGCCCGGCCCGCCATAAGGAGTCGGTAGAGCGTGATGAGCCAAGTAAAGCCCTCCCCTAACCCGGACAACTGTGCACCGCCCTATGAGACTCCCGGTCACAGCCAGTTGTGACACAGCCTGGGATCGAACCCAGGTCTGTAGTGACACCTTAGACCACTGTGCCACCCGGGCTGCCGAGTTCTGTATTTTGAAAGTTACATATCTTGAAAACTTGATTGCTGACAAGCCAAACAGTTTGGACTAATGAAACAAATACCAAAATATCAGTTTTGGGTGTAATTTTCCTTTAAGAACAACTGCTCTTTCCATGACATACACTGACCAGGTGAATCCAGGTGAAAGCTATGGTCTCTCCCTCCCCTCCCGGAGGACCTGAACCCTGGGACCATGCCTCAGGACTACCTGGCCTGATGACTCCTTGCTGTCCCCAGTCCACCTGGTCGTGCTGCTGCTCCAGTTTCAACTGTTCTACCTGCGGCTATGGAACCCTGACCTGTTCACCGGACGTACTACCTTGTCCCGGACCCACACTCTTTCCGACTCTCTCTCTAACGCACCTGCTTTCTCAAACTCTTGAGTGCTCGGCTATGAAAAGCCAACTGACATTTACTCCTCAGGTGCTGACCTGTTGCATCCTCTACAGCCACTGTGATTATTATTATTTGACCCTGCTGGTCATCTATGAACATTTGAACATCTTGGCCATGTACTGTTATAAATCTCCACCCGGCACAGCCAGAAGAGGACTGGCCACCCCTCAGAGCCTGGTTCTTCTCTAGGTTTCTTCCTAGGTTCCTGCTTTTCTAGGGAGTTTTTCCTATCCACTGCATTGCTTGCTGTTTGGGGTTTTAGGCTGAGATTCTGTATAGCACTTTGTGACATCTACTGATGTGAAAAAGGGCTTTATAAATACATTTGATTGATTGATTATTAATGTCACTTGTTAAATCCACTTCAATCAGTGTAGATGAATGGGAGACAGGTTAAATAAGGATTTTTAAGCTTGAGACATGGATTGTGTATGTGTGTCAGAGGGTGAATGGGCAAGACAAAAGATTTAAGTGCCTTTGAAGGGGGTATGGTAGTAGGTTTCTCACGCTCAACAATTTCCTGTGTGTATCAAGAATGGTCCACCACCCAAAGGACATCCAGCCAACTTGACACAACTGTGGGAAGCAGTGGAGTCAACATGGGCCAGCATCCCTCTGGAAGTCTTTCCACACCTTGTAGAGTCCATGCCCCGACAAATTGAGACTGTTCTGAGGCAAAAAAAACCAAAAAAACAATTCTTAATGTTTTGTACACTCAGTTTACTACACCTAAGGTGAAAACATACACTATCTTGGCCTTAAGATCAGGCTTTGCACAGGGAAGCAAACTTTCTTCAGAAAGCCTTCTATCTACCTTAGTAGGGTTCCCAGGCTAGCTTTGCCCTATCACGCTCACAGAAATCCGAAGATCAATTGGTACAGCGGACAGCCTGTTTATTCCCCCCGGGAGACGTGTCCTGCATACATGTCATTCATTCATTTTGCTTTGTAAAGTTATGAACAAACATGGACCCATCAGGACTCCCAAAAACCAGGGGATGTTTGACAGTCGGTGACAGAACATAGAGCTTGTGATTAATTTATTTTCACTCGTTCACACTTTATTTGGATTGTCTGGAATCTTATACTATCGACTAACTATCTGTTGATAAGCAACTGCTTGCTAAGGTTACGGTTAGAATGAAGGTTAGGGTAAGGCTTAAGGTTAGGATAAGGGTGAAGGTTAGGGTTAGTTGAAATGTTACTGATAGTCTGTAGAGCATCTACAGATGGACAATCCAAATAAAGTGTTACCTTTCACTCTGATATGGAGCTTCCTCTGGCACCTCTCCCCCCCCCCCCCCACTCTCTTCCTCCCTCTCTCTTTACCTCCGCTTCGCTCTCTCTGGCTTGTCAGAGCTCTTCCTTTCAGCAGCCTCGTTGTAAACTAGGAAACGACACAACAACCCCTTACGATTTGTGTTCCTTGCATAAGCATCAACATATTTAGTCCCTATATTTGCGTTTGTGACTGACTGTGTGTGGGTGGGTGCCATTAAGTAGTGTTTCACTCAGCATGCCTCCCTCCATGCTCTGCTGCTTATACACCAATTAGACAGATGATGGTTACTACAGGCAGACAAGAGGACACCAAAATACCCCTGCTGCTACACACACAGGCATACACACATACTGTGCACACACACACACCCTCTCTCTCTCTAATGTAACAGTGGAGGCTGAGAGAATAGGAGAAAACACACACACTCATACTAAGGCACACACACTAGAGAAAGGCCAGATTGCAGTCATTGGTAGTTATAAAAGTAGGCCCCATTTCAGTAAAGTGTTTGTTATCCTTGTACTTAAACAAGGAGTCTGGAATACCATTGTCTTTTCCAAACCTACTGGATTTCTGCACACTATCCTACCCTGCAAAATGAAGTGTGGAGGTTCTTTCACAAAATAAATAGGTGTGTTGGAGGAGAATGCAATGCATGAAATGTTGTACCTGATTTTCCCTTGTGAAAAATGCATCAAAACATTTAACAACGTCCATTTATTATAAGCCACATAATAAATCACATTTCCTGTTGCTGCGGGATTATTTTCCTGCTGTAGCGAACTGTCTCAAATTAAGGTCCGACGTCTGTAGAGCGGAAGTGAGTGAGAACGACTGAGTGAGAGCGAAGAGAGAGCAAGGTGGTGCTGGTATGGTGCTGGTATCACAGAGTAATGTGGCTAGACGAGGGAGAATGAGAGCAGAGGCAGTTACTCACACAACACCAGAGTTTCATTCAAGGTTAAAGAGTTTTTAATTTTTTATTATTGAGGCATGTGTTCTTCCAGTGATATTAACTAAGGCTATATCCCGCACACACACACACACACTAAAACATACACTTACTGTGCAGAGCCTTGTTTCCCAGAGCCTTCATCTTGACAGATCAGATCGTTAGAACTTTCTAGACGATGTGTCTTTAGTAGCCGAGGTGTTTTGCCAGAGCCTTCGTTAGTAATGTGGCTCTTAAAAACCTTTTGCAGACCACTCGTGCCCAAAGTGCCCTTCTGCGTCACGTTATTCACAGATCTCCTGCTAAACATCTGGATTCTATCTGTCTGACTGTGACTGCTGATAACTTCAAAACGAAGTTGACTACAAATACAAAGTTACCAAAGTATTTGTTACAAACAAGTCAAGGATACAATTGTGTTTCAAATGAAAAGCGAGATGACTGCTTTAAAAGACACATAGGTTACATGGCTATTTCAATTATACTGAAATGCATTTAATGTTCATTCAATTCAGTTCTATTTTGCTACTAGGCTACTATCTGTAATTTTTTGCCTCAATGTGTTTAATAATGAGTGACAACACTTGTGCAGTGATTTAGTGCATTATTATTGGGGAAGCATAATAAGCCGCATCAATAGCTTAGCCAATCAATAGCCAAACTGTAGGTGGTAATATCTCATAGGAAGTGATCCATCATCAGGATTGTGGGATAATTATAATTCTAATGTTAAGGTAAGATTTGAATAAAGAAAGATGATTTGAGGGTGCTGCTTTTCTTTTGATCCAATCAGTATCGACACATGGTCTAATGACGCGAGCGGTATGCCTCTCGACATGCTTGTTTGGGAAACACTCTTAAAAGGAGACTGCACTTCCTAATTTGGCCTTGTTCTGGATTTGGTTCATTAGCAAATGCTAGCGGCCATGACTGAATTCAAACGTGAGGTGGTTTAATGTGGGTGTCTTGTGTGTTCGCAGGTGGGAATAGTTAGCCAAATTATTTAGCCAATCAGCTTCAGCTAATCGGGGAAAAAAATGGTTTGACTTTGGACAGCCTATCTCTGGGGATAGTTACGGATATCAATAAATCACACAAATGTAAATGGGACAATATTTTCATGTTGCATATTATTATTTTGTCTCAGTAGCTCTTTCATGCAGTCAAATTACCTAGTGGCCTCATGAGTGGAATGTTATTCATATTTTTTCATAATTTCACAATAAATCAACATTATTTTGAAAAAACTTCTGAAAATTCTGTTTCTATATCAAAAAGTGTTGTTACATTTCAGTATTCTGTGATGTATATAGCGTGTAATATTGGGATGCAAACTCAAAATGGAATACATTTCAACTCTATATCTGACAAGGTAAAAGCGTCTTCTTATTTTTAAGCCCATAACCATGTGTGTGAGGTGTATACTTTGTTTCTACGCAGATTTGTTTAAGACGACCAAGAAACACTCTGTGTGACCCTGATTTAGCCCACTGCAGTAAAAGGTTAAATGCTTGCAATATTTGTATATTAATTTTTACAATTGGTTTGAGTTTTTTAAGTCATTGAAATTTGGAGCTATTAAAGTTTTAAAATATTGTCCCAAAATTGTGTAATTTACTGACGGTCCCTAACTTGCCCCATAGGGATATTGACTGTCAAACCAAATTGACCATGGGCATTATGATCAGGTCGCGTGCAGCGTCGCTTTGAATAGATGATTACTTGTGTGCTGCTATCTATGGGCAAGATATAAAAAATAAAACATGAAAAACTGTTCCTGTACCCTTCATTCGGTGACATACCATTTATGACCAACATTTCAGAGGAAGTAGCTCTTTAAAAAGTTGGTCAAATCATCGTAATGCTTAAGTTACATCGCAACTGGGAAACGAGGTCAGGGCCTGTACACAGAAATGCTACACGAAGAGTGACTCAAACAGGGTCCACAAAGGGTGACAGACTCTTAAGTCTACATGAACACACCGATAATGTACATCTTATGTGAAAATTCGGTAGAGAATAAGCTAACGAACAATTAATCCAGTTATACACCCAGTGACTATACTGTGGTCTTGTTAGCTCCTGGTCTGGGACTGTGAGGACCAGAGAAGTCCTTGCTACACATAGGAACACATGGACCCAATGGAAGGAAAATACAATATTCATCACAGTCTGTGAAACTTCATCCATCCACACACACAGAGGATATAGACGCAAAGATGATCATATTATCATGCACAATGTGAGGAACAAAACATGAAATAATGGGTGCGTTCGTAAGTTCGCTCTGCCTATCTACACTGATTTCAGAGCACTCTCGTCAGTGTGCCAGAGCATAAATGATGAATTTACGAACACGCAACACCCGTTGAATATGGCCGGCGTCAGTAAACGTCGGCAAAGAAAGCGTAATTAAATTGTTGCCGGCAGAACAGTTACAGTCACCAACACTCTGGATAACATGAAAACAGCCTAACCAGCTCTGCTAGGGCGAGTAAACTGGTCAGAGTGAGGTGTTCTCTCATTCGTGTCTGTAAGTAGCTAGCAAGTTAGCTTGGGTGCTTGACTGTCAATCTGACAACAATCTGAATTTACGAACGCCCAGAGCGCACTCTGGCACTCCAGATTGAATTTACGAACGCACCCAATATGTTCATCATCGTACTTATTTTACACTTCCGATGACTTACTGTATATACTGCATTCTTATACTACAGGAAGAGGGAGGGGACATGTTATTGGCCGTTAATGCCAACAGTGTGACCGCTACGTGCTGCAACTCAGCAAGTAGATATCTGTCTAAATCAATAAATGATCAGTACATTATGGAAACGTTGAAATCCAACCCATTATCCTATCATTAAACATGCTTACATCTACAAAGAACAATCCAGCCACCCTTCCCACTAGCAGCAAAAATGCCCAATAGTGTCAGAGACAGAGGGAAAGCGAGTGGGGAATGGAGAGAGAGAGAGATGGACTGACATTTGATCAATGTTGAATTGGTCATCCATAGACAAAGAAACCTGCATACAGACACATTGATTCATGATGGTTCAACACCTGGGTCAACCCCTTTTGTCTACATCCCTCCCTGTCCCTCCATATCCCTCGCTCCCTGTCCCTCCATATCTCTCGCTCCCTGTCCCTCCATATCCCTCGCTCCCTGTCCCTCAGACCAGCGGGACCATGTCCGGTGGTCACACTTACAAGGTCTGTTTATGTGGTTTTCCAGCCGACTGGCTCTTGGCTGTTGTTTGTTTACCAGCGGTGAACCAAACAGACGAGTCAAAAGACACGAAAACACTTCCCAAGTCTTCCACGGCTCCTCAGTGCCCGTCTGCTAAATTGGCCAGAAAATTGAAACAAATTTAGAGCAGTTAAAAAAAATGTGTTGTTGCTCCATTTGTTTCTTCTTTTTTTTTAAAAACAATGTCTCTATTCATAGATGTTTTCTACAGTCTAGGCTATTCAAACACTACTGAGGGAGAGAACAAAAAACACTGAAGTATTTATGTAAGTATTCACCGCCCCAATCTAATGTTGTCTCTTGTATTTTTCATAAATAGGACATAGAAAAACACATTCTCTGAAGTGTGCGACTGGTTGACCTGTACAATAGAATGACGTGGCTTACATCCATGACCTACTGGAACCTGCCAAGTGCGAGGTCAAATGTCAGTGAGTCAGCCAGTGAGTCAGGATCTGAGAGAGTGTGTGTCGAAATAGACCTAGTTTGTCCTGTCCTCTGCTGGCTGTCTGGTCGGTCTGAGCAGGGTGTACTCTGCCCAGTGTCACCCACCCACCTGCCCGTCCATCCGTCCTTGCAGAGCAGTTAAGTTCTGTGCCAGTCTAAATTAAGCTGAAGTCAAATCCCAGCCAAGGGACCAATGTGATAGCTGAGAAAGATGGGAGAGGGAAGGAGAGATAGAGAGACCGAGAGCGTCAGAGAGAGACCGAGAGCGTCAGAGAGAGACCGAGAGCGTCAGAGAGAGACCGAGAGAGAAAGAGAGAGAGCGACAGAGAGAGAGAGAGAGAGAGACCGAGAGCGACAGAGAGAGAGAGAAGGTGGACCAAAGGAACAGGGGAGAGAAAACGCGAGCACCGAAACCTACAACCATCGGCGGTATCTTGAACATCTCACTGAGACCGACATTGAAACAAGTGCCTCCTTCAGCATGCAATTATCTCCTTCACGGTCACCTCTTTAATGAATGACTGTGATCATAGTGGGCGTCCATCTGTGATGCTGCCATCAGGAGTGTGACACTTGTTCTAGTTCATCAGAGAAAGAACAAATGTTTTCTTCCATGCAGTGACCAGGAACATTACCCCCACACACAACACAAGTACATCCTCCTGATTAAGGCAACATATACTAATACTAGGTTCTGTTTGCTCCTGGCAGAACTCGGCTTGGTGTCCGCGCACGACTGTGCTCTCATACGCCCTTAAAGGACCTTCATTTGAAAACACTACAGTTGACCAATGACAGACGAAAGGGCGTAGACGTCGGCTACTGAACTTCAACTTGCCCCAATAAAAAATGTTGTGTGAGCGAACAGACAAAAAAAAAAAAAAACCTGCCAAACACCAAAACGAACAAAAACGGCACACCTTTGAGTCATTATATATGCGCGAAACAGAACGTGCCACGTTTCGACTGTATAGTGTGCGACGGCCTTAATCCTGCATTCTTCAGCCTCGTGATATCCAGCCATAGAGGACAGTGAAAAAGAACTGGTCAAATCACACACAGAGAGACCAGACTCATCAGACAGAAAATAGTCTCCTTCCATCCTGAGGGAAGTTACTGGAGTCCACAGCAGCCAGTCCTTCAGTCCTAAAACTCTTACCCCTGTGGTGTGGACTACAGACCAACCCAGCTCACTAATAGACTAAGGTACATTACAGCAGGAAAACATGGGGTACTGGGGTCTTAGATAGTCCTCCACAACACCTAGGCCAACCCACTGTGGAAGGGAAGCCAACCCTTTCAAGTCTGGGTTGTCAGCTACATTGGGGTGGAGGAGACAAGGTCAGCAAGGATAAAGCTGAGGCATCCTCCACAACACCTGGAATTCACAAGCTGAACTATCACGGCTCCCCACTCAGTTTAGTAGGGTGGTGTGCCTCACGATGGTGGTGTTGGGGGACCCCCGGACTGGCTGGTCCTCCTCAGGGGTGTGTGGGGAGGTTACAGGTAAGAGAGAGAGAGAGACGGGGGGCTGGTGTTGAGACAGAGGTTAGATCTCCTCAATGGATTTAGCAGGGACCAGTCCTCTCTTCTTCCCACTGCTCAGCTTCAGGAAACCCTCACTGTCCTCACTCTTCCCCACACAGATCTGAGAGAGAGAGAGGGAGAGAGAGAGAGAGAGAGAGAGAAGGGTGTTTAGGAAGGTTCAAATAGAAAGGCAGTGGAAGCAGACAAGAAATAGATCGTTTTGGCACAACTACAGGGCAAAGGAAGAAAGACAAGACAAAATGAATGTCTCACCTGATCCTCCTTCACTGGCATGTGGCCCATCCCTCGGCTGGCAGGGACAGGCTGGGTGACCCTCCACACCCTCTCCCCTGGGCGCACCCTCTGAACGAAGTTAGCAGGGAAGAAGCCCACCTTGTCTCCACTCTTTCCCTGCCACACAGATGACACGTAGAGTAAATGTGACATATATTCAAATAAATACAAATAAATACTCATTACCGAGTCAATAAAAAGCTCTTTCGGGTCGCAACGCTAGTTTAATTCATTATGTTTCTCTCTTAAAGTGATTTTCTGATGAAATTATACTTCTATTTCTGACTGCCTGGATGTTTAGGAGAGGCAAACAATATGGCAGGGGATATAGTTCATACTCACACGCCTAACTAACTCACTCACACACACACATTTACAGTGGTGTAGATTATTCATTGCCCACCTTCCACCACTCTTCATTAGAATCATCAGTGACCAGCACCCGATCACCAGGCCTGAGAGAGAGAGAAAGAAAGACAGAGAGGAAGATAAGGGAAGGGGGTGAGGAGGGAAGAGGAAAAGCAGGGAGGGAGAGAGGACATGAAAAGCCAGCATTGAAAAAAAGTGAAGAGAACCATACAGGGAGAGTGTGTCCATGATTTCAAACAAACGTGACCAGAGTATACTGTAGACTGAGTGAGTACTGTACTCTGTGGTGTATCTTTGCACACAGCATGCTACCCTCCCATGACTCAGAGGTGTCAGCTGGTATCCTAGAGGTTAAGCGCGTCGGCCCATAAACCCGAAAGGTCGTTGGTTCAATTCCCCGCGCCGACTAGGTGAAAAATCTGTTGTTGTGCCCTTGATCAAGGCACTTAACCCTAATTGCTGTGGATAAGAGCATCTGCTAAATTAATCAAACGTAGGTAAGGAACAGGTGACTTTGATTCCTACACAGAATAATGACGTTGAAAATATCATTGGCTGTTTAACAGACGTAATAGCACCAATCAGTGGCAAGCACAGTGTCTGACAAACAGTGACTGTCTTTCTCCCACTCTATGTTTCTCTTACTCACAGACACACGCACCCACGTATGTATGCACGCAATTTACACATACACAATAACTCACAACTCACAGACCCCCCCCCCCAAAAGGAAACACACGCACACATGCATGTACAGCATAGATCTGTCACAACGACCGTAGAAGCGCGTAACAGACAGTTATGGATGAAGGCTGACATGAAAATAAAACAAGCGCTTAAAGAAAACACATTATTAAGGTGATTTCGTTTTTTTTGCGGAGCGAACAGCTGACTGGAGACGGGGCGGCAGGGCAGTGGTGCGGTTGACTCTTAACAACGCAATGAGACTTTGTTTCTCCTTGCCGAAGCAAGCAAGGTGTTGTAGCAAACGAGTCTTCAGTTGCCTAGGCTGTTTGATACTGTGACAGAAGACCTTCCATGGCGATGTAGATGTTGACTGACGTGGCTCATGCGATGTAATGCATTTTTTTGTAATGTCAGTTGAGTTGAATCAACAAATCACAGCACAAATTGACGGGTACTTCCTGCTTTTACCTCCACCCATTATGCCCCCATTGACTTGAACGGGGACGCCCACTCTATCAATTATATTTCTATGGCAGCATATGCAGCCAGAGAGCAGAGGAAAGGAGAAAATGTGTATATATATATATTTTTCCCCAGGCTACTTGAACAGTTAATACGGTGACCGCGGTCATTTGGCTGGCCAATTACCATCACCCAAAATTCCATGACGTCACAGCCCACAAGCACACAGCACTTAAAAACACGAATCAGACTCATGTACACAGACTATCTAGTATCCACTGTCCTAAATACCGAGCTAGTGTACTGTACTGTCCTATATACACAGAGCTACATTACACAAATTCTCTTTATGGAGTCCCTTGGGTGTCTGCTCTGCTCTCCCTGCTGCCCTATTTGATCGTCCTGGCCTGTCACACACACACACACCCGTGAGACACCAGGTGGCTGTGAGCCATCTCCATGGCGATGCACCTCTTTATTACCTGCACCCACAGCTCCCCTCTCTCCCTAACACACACCCTGACCTTTATACTCTTCTATCTTTCCTTCCTCCTCCTCTTCCTCTCACTCCCTTCTACCCTCTCTCTGTTTTTTCTCCTCTCCCTCTGTGTCTGTTTCAAGCTGTTCTCTCCATCTAGTCCCTCCATATTTCTCCTCATCCTTTCATCTCTAATTCATTTTCAGTCTTTATCACTCAGCCCCTCCCTAAAGCTGACTGTGTGTATTTTCTGGGCGGTAATTGTCGTTGTGTTTGATATTTAGCAGGCTGCACCTCCTTTTTTTTCTCCCCAATTTCGTGGTATCCAATTGGTAGTTACAGTCTTGTCTCATCGCTGCAACACCCACACGGACTCGGGAGAGGCGAAGGTCGAGCGCCATGCGTCCTCCGAAACGCAACCCAACCTAGCCGCACTGCTTCTTGACACAACACACATCTAATCAGCCGCACCAATGTGTCGGAGGAAACACCGCGCACACCTGGCGACCTGGTCAGCACCCACTGCGCCCGGCCCGACACAGCAGTCGCTAGTGCGCGATGAGACAAGGATATCCCTGCCGGCCCTGGGCCAATTGTGCGCCGCCCCATGGGCCTCCCGGTCGCGGCCGGCTGCGACAGAGCCTGGGCTCGAACCCAGAATCTCTGGTGGCACAGCCTTAGACCACTGCGCCACCCAGGAGGCCCCATGCTGCACCTCCTTAAGGGTTCCTTCACATTGTCCCTTCTACAGATGGCGTTCAAAGGACGTTTGAATCTCGAAGAAATGACAGCTGGGACGGACACACAGAGGCACACAACAAACCCACACAAACAGACCCCATTCCACCCCTCACTCTAGTCCGAGGTCGTTGTGCTCCTGAGGCAGGAACTTGAAGAGCGCTACATACGTGTGGATGGAGTGAACCTCAATACGCCTGGGAACCTGGATGGACACAGACAGGGAGAAGGAATACAGACGGAAAAACGTTTTAGTTAAATATAGTGTCTCTGAACATAAGGTCAGCTAGCAGGAAAAGGACTGTGTGTGTGTGTGTGTGTGTGTGTGTGTGTACCTTCACACTGGTTTCCTCTACAGGCTCCTGGAGCTGCTCGCTGCCCCCACCCTCTGGTTCAGCCTTCTCGTTTTCACACGGAGGCAGATCTGACAGACAAGGAGATGGGTCACTCAGCCTGAACAATCAGGTCAGACAGCAAGCAAGGATGTACATACTCAAGATACACACACATAAATACATTAGGGCACACACACGCAAACAGACACACACACACACACACACACTCGTGTTCTTACCCCCTGTCTCCTGTGGCATCTCCTCCTCCATGCTGTACTGCCTCTGCTCCCCCTCCTCTCCTCCTTCACCCTGAGAAAAGAAATGGAAAAAGAGGGATTCAAGACAACAAATCATAGAGGAAGTGAGAGACAGAGTGAGAGAGGACAAACTCGGGACACATCGAGACACTAAATGTGTTTCTGTGGTTTTCTATGTCAAAACTTTTCCCGCCAACCAGTAATCCCAGCAATTCTCCCTTACTTCAACTAGCATTCTTACCTACAATATATCTCTATGACTCAGAGCCTGAGAATCTGCTCTCAGTCAACTTACCTGCTAAAATAAGGTTTCATTTGTATTATTTTTTTAAACAGTCTCCCTGTTGTACAGAAACACAACAGGACAAGAGAAATAGGCTCACATGAAGGATTAGGAACATGTGACGATTGAATACAGGGTCACATGAAGGTGAAGGAACATGTGACGATTGAATACAGGGTCACATGAAGGTGAAGAAACATGTGAAGATTGAATACAGGCTCACATGAAGGTGAAGGAACATGTGAAGATTGAATACAGGGTCACATGAAGGTGAAGGAACATGTGAAGATTCAATACAGGGTCACATGAAGGTGAAGGAACATGTGAAGATTGAATACAGGGTCACATGAATGTGAAGGAACATGTGAAGATTCAATACAGGGTCGCACGAAGGTGAAAGAACATGTGAAGATTGAATACAGGGTCACACGAAGGTGAAGACACCATCTATAGAGTCACTAATTAACAGACTGCGTGTCCCCATGGTACAGGTGGCGAGGTCATACCTGGCTGTGCGTGGGTGACTCGGACACGCTCCCAAAACTGGAGTGGCTCATCTGTGCCAGGGACGTCCCATAGCGCAGGGCTGCGTAAATAGGGTCCACCCCACGCCCCCGGCCTGCCCCTGAAAACACACACAGATATTTAAACCTTTACAGGGACACACACACAGACACGCACACGTGCAAGAAGACAAACACATGCGCGCGCGCACACACACACACACACACACACACACACACAAACACACACAACCTTGTAGAAGCAGCATCACAGATCGGGATCATGTATAACTGCCATCATAACTACCATTAAGGGAGACCCAGCCCAGAGCTCTAAATATAGGTGTAATGACCCAGTCCCAGACAGACAGTGACCTGCTGAAGATCTGACAGAGGGCACCAGTGAAGTCCAAGGCTCTTTACAAGTTTGCACATTGTATTTTCAGGAAGTACATTGTCGTTTCAGAGTTCTGTGAGATGAAAGTCAAGCATTAGTGGTTGAAGCTGTGTTTTCAGAGTTTCAGTCAGAATGAGAATCAGACTGGTTCTCTATTCCAGGTAGACTGGCAGACAGACTGGTTCTCTATTCCAGGTAGAGCCCCATCAATTTCAACCTAGATTTAACTAAACCTAGATTTAACTAAAACTGAACCAGTCGTTTCCACGTCACTGTAATGGCAGCCAGATGGACTGCCCTGTATTACCTGATGTGTGTGATGACAGGTGATAATCCTAGCCTGCCCTGGCTCAGACCCAATGTGAGTCCCAAACAGCACCCCATTCCCTTTATAGTGCACTATTTTTGACAAGGCCAAGGGGATAGATAGGGTCCCATTTTGGAACACAAGCCCAGAGGTCAAAGCGACAGACCTGGAGTTATGGTGGTGGGAGGGAGGGGGGCAGGTTAACGGAACACTGATGGATGGAAGGAGGAAGGAAACAGGGAAGAAGGAAAGGACAGCAGGTGGAATGAGAGCTGACCCTTATTCACAAGGATCTATTCTATAGGGTGAAGGACATGAATCACGTCCACTTCCTCGCAGGGCTAGGATAGGACACACACAAGCAGATGGACACGTGGAGAATACACACGTCTTCATGCACGACACCCCACACATGGCTGCAGATACACACACACACACACACACACACACACACACACACACACACACACACACACACACACACACACACACACTTTCTTTACTGAGAATGTTCACCTTGGGTGGGCTGCACCTCCTTGACGACAGCCAGTTGTTCGTTGACCAGCATGGGAGAGCTGAAGTTCCGCTTGAACACCCCGACCCCAGACTAACACACACAGAGGAGGGGGAATCATATGGATTTTCTGTTTACATGCATTCATTTTTATAGCCTGTGGTAGTGGGTATTTATTCAGAAAATGTATAGAATTACATTACAGTAATTGAAGTAGAGAGAGAGGACGGAATTGGTAGCAACAGTCTGACCAACAGTTGCCAAAAGTCAATACATGAGTATCTTGCGATAAGTAAGATTGCTAACATCACTGTGTTTTCCCTGGCTTAATTGTAAATCAATTAAACCTACTGCCGGGGTCTCGACACGCGCAACCGTGAGCGCGCACACTCACACACATAATGAAACACTCACACCAGCACATAGCCTACCTACACTTTCACAACTGCACACAGAACACAACAAACAATTTCACACTGAATTAGGCACCGTTTCAATGGAGATATTGATTTCCATGTGCGCTGACATTGAGATGAGCTATCAGCACTGTTATAATACAGAGGCAGAGTAACAGGGATGAATGGTCTTCCTTTGTTCCTTCCAGAGATATTCTGGCTCATCGTAGAAAATCCTATCCCTCCCTCCCTCTCTTCCCTCTCCCTCCCTCCCTCCCCCTCTCTTTCTCTCTCTCTCTCCCTCCCTCTATCACTCCCTCCCTTATTCCCTCCCTCTCTCTTTCTCCCTCCCTCCATCCCCCTCTCTCTCTCTCGCTCTCCCTCCCTCTCCCTCCCCCTCAACTTCTCAGTACAGTATTTTATCTACATCCAACAGCTCCCGAGTTTCTCAGGGAATCTCAAACAGAGTTGTTCAGGGACCTGACTTCCCCTACCTACCAATGGCATCTATCTGGCGTCTTTGAAGGGATCCAGAGAGATCATGTGTGGTTTGAAACAGATAGGGAATATTTAAACAGAGTTCAGACAGAGGAGCCTCTGCCTTCTACCAGAGGGACTCTGACCACTGATTAACGGGCCGGTTTCAACAGCATCAGCAGTATCTATGCACGCACAGCTGTACACAAATGTATACACACACCCACAAACACTGCTGCATACTCACCTCTCATTCCATGTGTGTGCCCATACGGTGAGCACTTTTTCACTGCATACATGGACAGGACATTGAGAAGCACTTATTCAGCCTTGGGGTCAGTACAGCGGGGGGGGGTGTGTGTGTGTGTGTGTGTGTGTGTGTGTGTGTGTGTGTGTGTGTGTGTGTGTGTGTGTGTGTGTGTGTGTGTGTGTGTGTGTGTGTGTGTGTGTGTGTGTGTGTGTGTCCAGATCTGTAGACCAGGGCAGGGGACATACCTTTCCATTGCAGGGCTGCTGGGACAATTCTGAGGTGCACCACAGGTGAGCACCCATCTTACAGGTTCTACACCGAAGACCCTGTTTAGAGTTACCTACAGACAGACAGAGAGACAGAGAGAGAGAGAGAGAGAGAGAAGAGGGGTTAAGAGAGAGGAGAGAGGGAGGCGGGAGTGAGAAGAGGGGTTAAGAGAGAGGAGAGATGGGGAGAGAGAGAGAGACAGATAGAGAGTGAGAGGAGAGAGGTGGGGGAGAGAGAAGAGGGGTTAAGAGAGAGAGGGGGAGAGACAGGAGGGGTTAAGAGAGAGAAGAGAGAGAGGGGGGTGAGAGAGAGGGAGCAAAAAGAGAGAGGGGGGGGGTTGAGGGAGAGAGGGAGAGAGAGACAGAATGTAGTAATATATAAGGCATGTGATCAGAGCAGGCTCCTGTTTGATGTAAATCTCATCTCTGTCATCCAGGGAGGGTTGATCAAGCCTCTATTGTGCTGCACTGCCTGTTGAGCTAAGCATCATCAACGGTCCCTCTCAAAACATGGAGAGACTGAGGCATTTGGGTTCAATTT
This sequence comes from Oncorhynchus masou masou, assembly GCF_036934945.1. Lineage (NCBI taxonomy): Eukaryota > Metazoa > Chordata > Actinopteri > Salmoniformes > Salmonidae > Oncorhynchus > Oncorhynchus masou. The sequence continues at coordinate 5,361,564 of NC_088225.1, read as the reverse complement.
GGTTTTTAGTCACACCAATTCTCATCAAGCATTGTCTTAGGAACAAGCCTAGTAAGAGTGGAGACACGTTCTTTGTCCTTTTTCTTGACATAATTAGTTTTGTTTTTCTTTGATATGTTGGAGAGTGACAAGATAATCCCTATGTCATTCAGCTGCATTGTTTTGACTCATTATTTCCAATTCAAGGTTTACTTACTCACCGTGCCAAAAATATTGTTTAGAAGGATTTAGTCTAGAGATCTATGAATACCAATCCACGACAAAGACATGGAAACACAAACAAAAAATACATGAACTGAATCTTCTATTTGCTCAAGCTCAGTTCTGTTACAAACTGGGAGGAGAGACGGGAAGAGAGAGGGGAGACGGGAAGAGAGAGGGGAGACGGTAAGAGAGAGAAGAGACGGTAAGAGAAAGGAGAGACGAGAAGAGAGAGGGGAGACGAGAGGAGAGACGAGAAGAGAGAGGAGAGACGAGAGAGGAGAGACGAGAAGAGAGAGGAGAGACGGGAAGAGAGAGGAGAGACGGGAAGAGAGAGGAGAGACGGGAAGAGAGAGGAGAGACGGTAAGAGAGAGGAGAGACGGTAAGAGAGAGGAGAGACGGTAAGAGAGAGGAGAGACGGGAAGAGAGAGGAGAGACGGGAAGAGAGAGGAGAGACGGGAAGAGAGAGGAGAGACGGTAAGAGAGAGGAGAGACGGTAAGAGAGAGAGACGGTAAGAGAGAGGAGAGACGGTAAGAGAGAGGAGAGACGGTAAGAGAGAGGAGAGACGGGAAGAGAGAGGAGAGACGGGAAGAGAGAGGAGAGACGGGAAGAGAGAGGAGAGACGGTAAGAGAGAGGAGAGATGGGAAGAGAGAGGAGAGACGGTAAGAGAGAGAGAAGAGACTGGGAAAGAGAGGAGAGACGGTAAGAGAGAGAGACGGTAAGAGAGAGGAGAGACGGTAAGAGAGAGGAGAGACGGTAAGAGAGAGGAGAGACGGTAAGAGAGAGAGAGAGACGGTAAGAGAGAGAGAGAGACGGTAAGAGAGAGGAGAGACGGGAAGAGAGAGGAGAGACGGGAAGAGAGAGGAGAGACGGGAAGAGAGAGGAGAGACGGTAAGAGAGAGAGAGACGGGAAGAGAGAGGAGAGACGGTAAGAGAGGAGAGACGGTAAGAGAGAGAGTGACGGTAAGAGAGAGGAGAGACGGTAAGAGAGAGGAGAGACGGTAAGAGAGAGAGAGAGACGGTAAGAGAGAGGAGAGACGGGAAGAGAGAGGAGAGACGGGAAGAGAGAGAGAGAGACGGTAAGAGAGAGAGAGAGACGGTAAGAGAGAGGAGAGACGGTAAGAGAGAGGAGAGACGGGAAGAGAGAGAGAGTGACGGTAAGAGAGGAGAGACGGTAAGAGAGAGGAGAGACGGGAAGAGAGAGAGAGAGACGGTAAGAGAGGAGAGACGGGAAGAGAGAGAGAGTGACGGTAAGAGAGAGGAGAGACGGTAAGAGAGAGGAGAGACGGTAAGAGAGGAGAGACTGGAAGAGAGAGGAGAGACGGTAAGAGAGGAGAGACTGGAAGAGAGAGAGAGAAGAGACTGGGGGAGAGAGAGAGAGAGAGAGAGGGTAAGAGAGAGGAGAGACGGGAAGAGAGAGAGAAGAGACTGGGAGAGAGAGAGAAAAAAGAGACTGGAAGAGAGAGAGAGAGAAAAGAGACTGGAAGAGAGAGAGAGAGAGAGAGAGAGAGTTGACTGGGAGCGATGAGGCAGGCTACAGGACAGCTGGTGCGGTGAAGAAAAAAAATGACGAGGTAAGCAAAACACAAGCAAAAACAAAGAGTAAGACATCTTCTGCAATCAATCATGGCGACAGGAAGTAGATTTAGCAAAGAGGAAAAGAGTATGAGAATGTTAAGGGACCTGTACACACGCAGCAGCATATCAAACCAAGGGCATGTCAAAACGCTAACTGGACAGCTTCTCATTCCAATCAAACCGTATGCTTTATGTCCGAAAACCAAGAATACCACGAGGGGAGTCCACCCTTTGTGGTACCTCTGCTATTCTCCTGCATAAACAATTATAGTCCACCTAATGTTTGCTTCACTGTTATCAATATTACATTGTTATTGCTACTGAATAGGAATTAAATGATGTGAGCCATTTCAACTTACTATTCCAGTCATGAGCTACCTAGTCAAGTGCTGCCTTTGAAGTCAAGTGGATTCTAGTATAATGGATAGTGGCTGTGACCTAATAAAGTAAGGACAATGACCAGCTAGCAATACAACATCAAGTAACCAGGAGAAATGGCTGAATGAAGCCACTCGTCCTACATAGACACTGAGGCCTAAGCAGGCTGGTAGTGTCGAGAGGCCTGGGAGTAAAGTAGGCACCTTACCCACGATCAGGTGCTTGCAGAGCTGGCAGTGGGTGGGCTTGCGGAACACGTGTTCCTGGAAGCAGTGGGTCACCTGCGTCAGGTGGGGTGGGGGCGGGGCCTTGGAAGACAGCGAGGGGGAGGAGCTTAGAGACGGGGAGTGGGAGCAGAGGGAGGGGTTGGGGCTGAGTGACGGAGAGAGGGAGGGTGAGCGTTCACTGGCGAGGGGAGAGCCAGGGGGCGGGGAGGGGGGTGGCGGGTCGGTGATGAAGTCAGGGGGGAGACGGGCGTCACTGTAGGACCTCTGGAAGAAGTTCTCCACACTCTTACTGCGCATCAGGGTCTTAAAGGAGAGGGAGCGCTTCAGACGCTGGAGCTGCAGGGAGGGAGAGAGGAGAGCCTCAGGAGAACATTCACAACAGGTATCAACACGTCAGGGACTTAACGGGTACAATAACAGGTTGTTCGTACCAGTTGTTCCCCCGAGACGATGAACAAGCAATTTTCCATTGCCAAGTCGTTTCCATAGTAGTTCCATTAAACACGCAATGCTGACTTACCATTTCATGAAAAATAACGACAGCACAAAAAGACGTTACCACTCACATGGGAAAGAATCATTTGGGTCCCATTTAGTTGGGTTTCATTTATGGTTGCTAGCCGTAACCCACTGGGCATGGACGTCATTTCAAAGTCATTTTGTTGAAATGCCTTGGTAACAACGTTGACTCAACCAGTGTGTGCCCAGTGGGAAAGCTTTACAAACAGTGTGTGCCCAGTGGGAAAGCTTTACAACCAGTGTGTGCCAAGTGGGAAAGCTTTACAACCAGTGTGTGCCCAGTGGGAAAGCTTTACAACCAGTGTGTGCCAAGTGGGAAAGCTTTACAACCAGTGTGTGCCAAGTGGGAAAGCTTTACAACCAGTGTGTGCCAAGTGGGAAAGCTTTACAACCAGTGTGTGCCAAGTGGGAAAGCTTTACAACCAGTGTGTGCCCAGTGGGAAAGCTTTACAACCAGTGTGTGCCAAGTGGGAAAGCTTTACAACCAGTGTGTGCCAAGTGGGAAAGCTTTACAACCAGTGTGTGCCCAGTGGGAAAGCTTTACAACCAGTGTGTGCCCAGTGGGAAAGCTTTACAACCAGTGTGTGCCCAGTGGGAAAGCTTTTACAACCAGTGTGTGCCCAGTGGGAAAGCTTTACAACCAGTGTGTGCCCAGTGGGAAAGCTTTACAACCAGTGTGTGCCCAGTGGGAAAGCTTTACAACCAGTGTGTGCCCAGTGGGAAAGCTTTACAACCAGTGTGTGCCCAGTGGGAAAGCTTTACAACCAGTGTGTGCCAAGTGGGAAAGCTTTACAACCAGTGTGAGCCAAGTGGGAAAGCTTTACAACCAGTGTGTGCCCAGTGGGAAAGCTTTACAACCAGTGTGTGCCAAGTGGGAAAGCTTTACAACCAGTGTGTGCCAAGTGGGAAAGCTTAACAACCAGTGTGTGCCCAGTGGGAAGGCTTTACAACCAGTGTGTGCCCAGTGGGAAAGCTTTACAACCAGTGTGTGCCCAGTGGGAAAGCTTTACAACCAGTGTGTGCCAAGTGGGAAAGCTTTACAACCAGTGTGTGCCCAGTGGGAAAGCTTTACAACCAGTGTGTGCCCAGTGGGAAAGCTTTACAACCAGTGTGTGCCAAGTGGGAAAGCTTTACAACCAGTGTGTGCCAAGTGGGAAAGCTTTACAACCAGTGTGTGCCAAGTGGGAAAGCTTTACAACCAGTGTGTGCCCAGTGGGAAAGCTTTACAACCAGTGTGTGCCAAGTGGGAAAGCTTTACAACCAGTGTGTGCCCAGTGGGAAAGCTTTACAACCAGTGTGTGCCAAGTGGGAAAGCTTTACAACCAGTGTGTGCCAAGTGGGAAAGCTTTACAACCAGTGTGTGCCCAGTGGGAAGGCTTTACAACCAGTGTGTGCCCAGTGGGAAAGCTTTACAACCAGTGTGTGCCAAGTGGGAAAGCTTTACAACCAGTGTGTGCCCAGTGGGAAAGCTTTACAACCAGTGTGTGCCCAGTGGGAAAGCTTTACAACCAGTGTGTGCCCAGTGGGAAAGCTTTACAACCAGTGTGTGCCCAGTGGGAAAGCTTTACAACCAGTGTGTGCCCAGTGGGAAAGCTTTACAACCAGTGTGTGCCCAGTGGGAAAGCTTTACAACCAGTGTGTGCCCAGTGGGAAAGCTTTACAACCAGTGTGTGCCCAGTGGGAAAGCTTTACAACCAGTGTGTGCCCAGTGGGAAAGCTTTACAACCAGTGTGTGCCCAGTGGGAAAGCTTTACAACCAGTGTGTGCCCAGTGGGAAAGCTTTACAACCAGTGTGTGCCCAGTGGGAAAGCTTTACAACCAGTGTGTGCCCAGTGGGAAAGCTTTACAACCAGTGTGTGCCCAGTGGGAAAGCTTTACAACCAGTGTGTGCCCAGTGGGAAAGCTTTACAACCAGTGTGTGCCCAGTGGGAAAGCTTTACAACCAGTGTGTGCCCAGTGGGAAAGCTTTACAACCAGTGTGTGCCCAGTGGGAAAGCTTTACAACCAGTGTGTGCCCAGTGGGAAAGCTTTACAACCAGTGTGTGCCCAGTGGGAAAGCTTTACAACCAGTGTGTGCCCAGTGGGAAAGCTTTACAACCAGTGTGTGCCCAGTGGGAAAGCTTTACAACCAGTGTGTGCCCAGTGGGAAAGCTTTACAACCAGTGTGTGCCCAGTGGGAAAGCTTTACAACCAGTGTGTGCCCAGTGGGAAAGCTTTACAACCAGTGTGTGCCCAGTGGGAAAGCTTTTACAACCAGTGTGTGCCCAGTGGGAAAGCTTTACAACCAGTGTGTGCCCAGTGGGAAAGCTTTACAACCAGTGTGTGCCCAGTGGGAAAGCTTTACAACCAGTGTGTGCCCAGTGGGAAAGCTTTACAACCAGTGTGTGCCCAGTGGGAAAGCTTTACAACCAGTGTGTGCCCAGTGGGAAAGCTTTACAACCAGTGTGTGCCCAGTGGGAAATCTTTACAACCATTGTGTGCCCAGTGGGAAAGCTTTACAACCAGTGTGTGCCCAGTGGGAAATCTTTACAACCAGTGTGTGCCCAGTGGGAAATCTTTACAACCAGTGTGTGCCCAGTGGGAAATCTTTACAACCAGTGTGTGCCCAGTGGGAAATCTTTACAACCAGTGTGTGCCCAGTGGGAAATCTTTAAAACCAGTGTGTGCCCAGTGGGAAAGCTTTACAACCAGTGTGTGCCCAGTGGGAAATCTTTACTACCAGTGTGTGCCCAGTGGGAAAGCTTTACAACCAGTGTGTGCCCAGTGGGAAAGCTTTACAACCAGTGTGTGCCCAGTGGGAAATCTTTACAACCAGTGTGTGCCCAGTGGGAAATCTTTACAACCAGTGTGTGCCCAGTGGGAGATCTTTACAACCAGTGTGTGCCCAGTGGGAAAGCTTTACAACCAGTGTGTGCCCAGTGGGAAATCTTTACAACCAGTGTGTGCCCAGTGGGAAATCTTTAAAACCAGTGTGTGCCCAGTGGGAAAGCTTTACAACCAGTGTGTGCCCAGTGGGAAATCTTTACTACCAGTGTGTGCCCAGTGGGAAAGCTTTACAACCAGTGTGTGCCCAGTGGGAAAGCTTTACAACCAGTGTGTGCCCAGTGGGAAATCTTTACAACCAGTGTGTGCCCAGTGGAAAATCTTTAAAACCAGTGTGTGCCCAGTGGGAAAGCTTTACAACCAGTGTGTGCCCAGTGGGAAATCTTTACTACCAGTGTGTGCCCAGTGGGAAATCTTTAAAACCAGTGTGTGCCAAGTGGGAAAGCTTTACAACCAGTGTGTGCCCAGTGGGAAATCTTTACTACCAGTGTGTGCCCAGTGGGAAAGCTTTACAACCAGTGTGTGCCCAGTGGGAAAGCTTTACAACCAGTGTGTGCCCAGTGGGAAAGCTTTACAACCAGTGTGTGCCCAGTGGGAAAGCTTTACAACCAGTGTGTGCCCAGTGGGAAATCTTTACAACCAGTGTGTGCCCAGTGGGAAAGCTTTACAACCAGTGTGTGCCCAGTGGGAAATCTTTACAACCAGTGTGTGCCCCGTGGGAAAGCTTTACAACCAGTGTGTGCCCAGTGGGAAAGCTTTACAACCAGTGTGTGCCCAGTGGGAAATCTTTACAACCAGTGTGTGCCCAGTGGGAAAGCTTTACAACCAGTGTGTGCCCAGTGGGAAATCTTTACAACCAGTGTGTGCCCAGTGGGAAATCTTTACAACCAGTGTGTGCCCAGTGGGAAATCTTTACAACCAGTGTGTGCCCAGTGGGAAATCTTTAAAACCAGTGTGTGCCCAGTGGGAAAGCTTTACAACCAGTGTGTGCCCAGTGGGAAATCTTTACTACCAGTGTGTGCCCAGTGGGAAAGCTTTACAACCAGTGTGTGCCCAGTGGGAAAGCTTTACAACCAGTGTGTGCCCAGTGGGAAATCTTTACAACCAGTGTGTGCCCAGTGGGAAATCTTTACAACCAGTGTGTGCCCAGTGGGAAATCTTTACAACCAGTGTGTGCCCAGTGGGAAAGCTTTACAACCAGTGTGTGCCCAGTGGGAAATCTTTACAACCAGTGTGTGCCCAGTGGGAAATCTTTACAACCAGTGTGTGCCCAGTGGGAAATCTTTACAACCAGTGTGTGCCCAGTGGGAAATCTTTAAAACCAGTGTGTGCCCAGTGGGAAAGCTTTACAACCAGTGTGTGCCCAGTGGGAAATCTTTACTACCAGTGTGTGCCCAGTGGGAAAGCTTTACAACCAGTGTGTGCCCAGTGGGAAAGCTTTACAACCAGTGTGTGCCCAGTGGGAAATCTTTACAACCAGTGTGTGCCCAGTGGGAAATCTTTACAACCAGTGTGTGCCCAGTGGGAGATCTTTACAACCAGTGTGTGCCCAGTGGGAAAGCTTTACAACCAGTGTGTGCCCAGTGGGAAATCTTTACAACCAGTGTGTGCCCAGTGGGAAATCTTTAAAACCAGTGTGTGCCCAGTGGGAAAGCTTTACAACCAGTGTGTGCCCAGTGGGAAATCTTTACTACCAGTGTGTGCCCAGTGGGAAAGCTTTACAACCAGTGTGTGCCCAGTGGGAAAGCTTTACAACCAGTGTGTGCCCAGTGGGAAATCTTTACAACCAGTGTGTGCCCAGTGGAAAATCTTTAAAACCAGTGTGTGCCCAGTGGGAAAGCTTTACAACCAGTGTGTGCCCAGTGGGAAATCTTTACTACCAGTGTGTGCCCAGTGGGAAATCTTTACTACCAGTGTGTGCCCAGTGGGAAATCTTTACGTTGAGGTTTGGATGTGTATAAATAACATTTCCCTGGTTCAGAGGGAGAAAGGCTGATGAAAAGGGCCGAGACAGATTACCCAGCAGCCTTATCAGCAGCCAATCTCCTGGCTCCTTATCGGATTCAGTACCTTTATCAAATCAAATCAAACTTTATTTGTCATATGCGCCGAATACAACAAGTGTAGACTTTAAGGTGAAATGCTTACAAGCCCTTAACCAACAGTGCAGTTCAAGAAGAGTTAAGAAAATATTTACCAACTTGACTAAAATAACACAATAAGAATAACAATAACGAGGCTATATACAGGGGGCACCAGTGCCGAGTCAGTGTGCAGGGGTACAGGTTAGTTGAGGGCCTATTGACGATGTCATCACACCAGCCTACCTCTGGCCCATTGTCAGTGCGAGTGCTGAGCTTAAATGGTAAACGTACACACATATCACACACACCTACTGTATACATGCAATGCACACACACACACACACACACACACACACACACACACACACACACACACACACACACACACACACACACACACACACACACACACACACACACACACACACACACACATCTTTACCCCACGTATTGTACATGACGTGACTATAATTCACTCCTTATCAGCTCTATTGACCGAGCTGTTCCTGCATGACTGATTAATGAACACATGTCAAAGCCATCACTCCTGTATCCTGTCTCTCCACCTAAATAAATACATGTCCCTCAACTGACTGATGTTCTGCCCAGGCGCAGGTTGACATTTATTGTTATGAATCTTTCCCTGGTGGCAGAACTGAATATTTTCTGCTAGATGGGTCAGCTGCAAAGTCAAAATGGTCTATTATCTTAAAAATGTATGAAAACAAAAATGTGATCTTTAAAACTTGTAATTTAAGGTTAGGGTAAGGCATTAAGATTAGCGGTGTGGTTAAGTTGTGGGTTAGGTTTAAAACCAGATTTTATGACTTTGACTGTGCTAGCTAGTGACCACCGCAGAGCTGCTTCCGGGGCAAGATTGATGACAATAAATGCCAACCTGCTCCTCAGGCCAGAGATATTGATGATCATACATCATGTGGAGTTCGATGTTATGGATGGTGCTGTGGTGAAGTGTCTGTCACAGAGACACCATGGAGGTGAGGAGCTAGCGGAGAGAGGAGGGCGTTGTCCTCTCCTCTGTCGGAAACTAAAAGAACGGACCAGGGTAGGCAGACACACCCTGGATCCACCACAGACACAGCTCCCTGTGCTGTGTGTGCGAATGCACATACACACACACACACACACACACACGTACACACTCCCTCTCTCTCTCTGTCCGTCTGTCTGCTGCTAGCGGAGGCTTACGCCTCTGTTTCTCAGGGAATAGGAGATGAAGACAGTTTGTCCAAGAGAGCGTGTGAGTCAGAAAGACTGATAGCTGTCCCTGTGTACGTGTTGATGAGCATAGAAGTGTTGTGTGCGTGCACGCGGGTGCCTGTTTGTGTCGAGTGTGTTTCTCCCCGTGTCAAATCATTTGATTACAGCTGCTCATCTGAGCCTATGACGATTGGGAATTGAAGCGGAGAGGCGGTTTGGTTTGACACACCTGTCAGCGCGGCGCTCCCTACGCAGCGACCATGAGGTGCGGCGCATCGCGTCAGAGGCGTTTGTCCAGAGCGTGTTAAGTCAGAGGAAAGAAGCCTGGGCGTCATAGTAACCGAATCTAGATTCTATTTCTATGGTCGGTCGTAGCCTGCCACCCGCGCCGTGCTAGAACACACGTCTCAATTAGAGCGTATCTAATCAAGCCTCTGTGCTGATCTTCCCAAATAGCACTCGATTCCCTTTCTAGCGCATATGGGCCGTGGTCAAAAGCAGCTCACTACAGATAGAATAGGGTGCCATTTGGGACTCGGCCAGAGAGAAACCCTCGTCAAACTCTTTTATTTTAGTTGAGACGGCCGCAGCTTATCATCTGAAGTAACGTCAACATTAACCTTCAGTACTGCCAGTTAGCTTCATGCATAGTAATCCACAAGGCTCCAGTTCATAATGACTGTTTGTTGTCATTTACATGTGTATTATGTCCTTTGTATACAATACCTTAGGTGACCTAGCAACTGTACAATCCAACCCTGGCATACGTATGTGTGAACTAGTCGCTTAACTGCCATATTCAATGCCTATCCCCTGCAATTTCGTGATAATACTGCCAGAAAGTCTAGGATCGTTTACCTAACACCAGCCTCTCCACGTCCTGTGTAGAGTCACGTGGGTCCTGCATCAGAGGAAGGGCTGAGAAGAGAAGGGCTGCCTCATTGGAAAAGCTTTCTCTATCTCGCTATCTTTTCATTTCTCTCTCTCTCTCATCCCTCCCTCTCTCTCTCTCTCTCTCTCCCATCCCTCCCTCTCCTTTTTTGTAACTGTTTCCCCCCTCTCTCTCCCTGCCATATATCATGGGCATCCAACCCACCACCTCAAGAAGAATCCCTCTCCAATGTCTAACTGTTCAACTCCCAGGTCAAAGCTGTGCTGAGCAGCAAACCCTGGCAGAGACAAAGGGTTGTTTATGGACAGCTCTCAAAATGAAAAACAAGGGAACAAACAGAACACACAAAAACATCCCTTGGGTTTTTCTCTGTCTAGAGATGTAGGAGAAACGATTGGCAGATGATACAGTATAAATAACCTACTAAGAAACTTCCCTAAGTCTAAATGAATAATGTCGGAAGAGACACCGTCCGCACGCCACCCACACACACACGCGCAAGCATTCATGCACACACACACACACATTTTCTATTTCTTCTTGCTGCGGTTCACTTGTAAATCGGATGCAAACAGCACGGGGGGAGGGGGCATTGGGGAATGTTGTGCTGTCTGTCTTTTAGAACATTATTCCAGCGAAGCAAAGGTCTCTGTGAGAACTTTGATCCAAAGCTGCAGTGACTGATGCTTTGTGGTCTTTGAGTTGTTGTTGAATTCATCCCCCTCCAACATTTCTCCTCTCCTCAGAACCAGCCCTTCCTTACCTCTCTGACTCTTGGGTGTGTTACGTAAAGATATGACACTCACTCACTCATCCCCATTACCCTGGCAGGTGCAAAAGGGCAAAGAAGATATGACACTCACTCACTCATCCCCATTACCCTGGCTGGTGCAAAAGGGCAAAGAAGATATGACACAAAAAGGTAAATATATGACACTCACTCATCCCCATTACCCTGGCTGGTGCAAAAGGGCAAAGAAGATATGACACTCACTCACTCATCCCCATTACCCTGGCAGGTGCAAAAGGGCAAAGAAGATATGACACAAAAAGGTAAATATATGACACTCACTCATCCCCATTACCCTGGCTGGTGCAAAAGGGCAAAGAAGATATGACACTCACTCACTCATCCCCATTACCCTGGCTGGTGCAAAAGGGCAAAGAAGATATGACACTCACTCACTCATCCCCATTACCCTGGCAGGTGCAAAAGGGCAAAGAAGATATGACACTCACTCACTCATCCCCATTACCCTGGCAGGTGCAAAAGGGCAAAGAAGATATGACACTCACTCACTCATCCCCATTACCCTGGCAGGTGCAAAAGGGCAAAGAAGATATGACACTCACTCATCCCCATTACCCTGGCTGGTGCAAAAGGGCAAAGAAGATATGACACTCACTCACTCATCCCCATTACCCTGGCAGGTGCAAAAGGGCAAAGAAGATATGACACTCACTCACTCATCCCCATTACCCTGGCAGGTGCAAAAGGGCAAAGAAGATATGACACTCACTCATCCCCATTACCCTGGCTGGTGCAAAAGGGCAAAGAAGATATGACACAAAAAGGTAAATATATGACACAGCTCATTTCTACTCCAGTATTGGTTTTCTGTGTACCCGGTTATCTATTTTAACTTGTTTTACCTGTCTGATATTCATTGCTAAGGAACTATTGTATCGGAAAGGCAAATTTCAGGGCAAGCAAACAATCAAGTATAATCTTATTTTACCATCACCCAGCAATCCTCTCCCTGACTGGACCAGATTATTGTTCAGACTGCAGGTTGACTGCAGCAGGTTGACTGCAGCAGGTTGACTGCAACAGGTTGACTGCAGCAGGTTGACTGCAGCAGGTTGACTGCAGCAGGTTGACTGCAGCAGGTTGACTGCAGCAGGTTGACTGCAGCAGGTTGACTGCAGCAGGTTGACTGCAGCAGGTTGACTGAAGCTGGTTGACTGCAGCAGGTTGACTGCAGCAGGTTGACTGCAGCAGGTTGACTGCAGCAGGTTGACTGAAGCTGGTTGACTGAAGCTGGTTGACTGCAGCAGGTTGACTGCAGCAGGTTGACTGCAGCAGGTTGACTGCAGCAGGTTGACTGCAGCAGGTTGACTGCAGCAGGTTGACTGCAGCAGGTTGACTGCAGCTGGTTGACTGCAGCAGGTTGACTAGCTGGCCCTGGGGACACACAGGTGTCTTC